>NW_005054595.1:134082-174998 GCF_000277835.1 Geospiza fortis | reverse complement strand
AGTCTAAATTGCCTATCAGTGTAAATGCAATATATCTCAGGACATATCATTTTTTATTGGTATTTGGTTTAGGAAGTCATGGGTCTCCCATGAGTTCATATCATACCACTTGTCACTCCTGGATACCTCAAATATCCTGGAGGATATCCTGTGAGAAGTCTTGCTACGTAATTTTACGGTCTTTTTCTATACATGCGTTTTTCAGTACTGGGCTTTTAAACCCAGTTATTGAGCTGAAAACCAGGCAGAAAGAGAGGTCATGAGTGCAGGAGACCACAAAAGTCATGCAGGAGCTTGGGCACTGCTATGTCTAGCTTTGGCAGAGTCCCTCTGAGAAAACTGTCCCAGTCCTCCCTCGATGAGCAGCTAAGTTACCTTATTCATTGGTATGGGACTACGTATTTAAAACTTAAAACCTTTCCTGATCTTTATTCACACCCTAGTCCTTTTATGATACCATAAACCTCTTTCTAAGCAGGAGAAATGAATTGCAAGAATGCCCAACTAAATAATTCAGGAGCAGTTTTCTATTAACTTCTCTTTCTAATCTCTTATAAGTTTTTTGTTTTATTTTTCACAGTCACTTCTTGGATATTCCAAAACAGTGTTTTGGAAGAAATGCTCTCTTGCAGCCTGAAACCCTGAATGTCATGGTTAGATAAAAAAAGGCATATTTTACTGTTTTGAAATTGAGTATTTTTGTCCCCCATATTGGACAGGGACAGGTGGTTACAAGACACACACGCTGCTGTTTGCCATCAATGACAGTGTTAGTGCCTCTAGGTTAACATTGCAAAGAAGGGGGGAAAGTTGCTGTGCAGAAGAAATTGCAGCTGGAGAGAGGAGTGAAATATCAGAGAGAAACAGCCCTGCAGGCTCCCAGGTCAGTGTAGAAGGAGGGGCAGGAGGTGCTCCAGGTGCCAGAGCAGATTCCCCTGCAGCCCCTGGGGCAGCTGTGCCCGTGGAGCCCAGGGAGGCCCCTGGGGGAGCAGAGATCCACCTGCAGGGTAGAAGAATCCCTGCCAGAGCACCCGGATGCCCCAAGGAGGCTGTGGCACTGTGGACAGTCCACAGTGGAGCCGGTTCATGACCCTGTGCCACACTGTAGCATTGTGCTCCTGAAGGAATTCAGCCCATGGAGGGACCTGTGCTGGAGCAGTTCATGAGGAACTGTAGCCTGGGGGAAGGACCCACATTGGAGAACTTCATGAAGGGCTGTGTGCCATGGGATGGAGCCCACCCTGGAGCCGGAGAAGACTCTGGAGTTCTTTCCCCAAGGAGGAGGAGACAGCAGAGGCAACATGTGAGGAACCGACCACAACCTCCACTCCCTGTCCCCCTGTGTCACTGGCAGGATGGTAATAGAGAGTTGGGAATGAAGATATGGTCAGTAAGAGGGGAGGGGTGAGGGACAGGATTTTTAAGATTCGGGTTTATTTCTCATTTCTCCACTCTGATTTAATTGATAATACATTAAACAAGTTTCCCCAAGTTGGGTTTGTTTTGCACAGGACAGTAACTGGTGACTGATCTCTCCCTGCCCTTACCTTGACCCTCTAGCCTTTCATTTCCCTGATTTCCTCTCCCCTGCCCAGCTGGGCAGGGTAGGGATAGACTGGCTTTGGTAGGCATCTGATGTCCAGCCAGGATGCTCCACGTGCATCCATGCAGCAAAGCCTGGGAATGCCACAGAGCCAGCAGAAAGTGGCAGAGACCAATGCTTTACAACTCTCTGCATAACAGTTTGCAGTTTGGGAGTAATGTGCAAACTGTGAAGCACTCCCAAAGGCAAACAGTGAAAAATTTTGAATGAGAAATGAGAGTTCCATATTTGCATTCTATTTTCAAGGAAATACTGAACTGAAAGAGGAAACACTGTGCAAGTGTGCAACACCTGCAGCTTGTCCTTTCTGTATTTACAGGGAGGGAGTACAAAGGACTCTTCCCTGAATTCTCTACGTCCAGGAAAGGAAAATGAAAGAGCTGAGAGTTTCCAATTTCTCCTTCTGTGCCCTCCCAAATTGATTCGTCCTCCTTCAGAAAAAGAAGGAAGAAACCTGGGGAGTTCTAGTAAGACTTTCTTTCTGCCATTGCATAATGATTGTCCAACCGAGCATTTCTGAAGCCTCTGCTTCTTTTTTCATTTGTTCAGTGCTGAGAATCTCAACTTCCCGGCTCCACCATGCAGTTTCAGCGATGTTCACTAGATGGCAATGCAATATTTAGGCAGCCCCAAATGCTCCAAATGTCCTGGAACATCCTGTCCAGAACAGCTCACCCTGCACCGGGTTTTGGGTGGATACCCTTGGATATGCTGAGCCTTCAGCTGAGGACCCTTTTATTTCACATTAATCCACAGCATAAAAAATATGCGTCACATCACTGCCTCACACATTGTGGATGGTTGCAGCACTTCCAGGAGACGGATATTAGAGAGCCCTTACCATACCATCAGAGCATCAGCTCTCACTTTTCCTTCTTTTCTCCAGCCAAAAACTCACCTGCTCTGATTTTCCCTGCTTCCTGGGGCTATAAGGACACCTGACCATGATCACAAGCATTTTATCTTTTTGCTAGAAATGCTGTTGTGTCTAGAAATGGCTCTGTATGGATTTATGTAATTTTGTATTTAAGACGTTTGCTTAAATATGGAAACAATATCCCTCTCAGATATTCTGTTGTAAATCAAATCTCTAACCATTAAATGATATATTACCTTTACTGCAGGATGTGTTTGGTTGCAGAGAAAGGAGGTTGTGTTTCTATTTTTTGTATGTGGGAAGAACAAACATATTTGCAAAAAAATAAATGGCTAGATCGTTATAGGTTGGGGAAACATATGATAACAATATTCAGTTAATAAGATGCCCATGATAACAGTTATGAATGACTGGAATTTAAAAATAACCAAAAAACCCATGTAAATTGCGAACTTTACTTTTAGTCTGGCTTCAAAAATGTGTCTACAGAATATTCTATAGGATTTTCAGAGTAAGCAGTCTATGAGCCATTTCTGACCCTTGCTGTCCAAGCAACAGTTAAAGCCCTGCTGAGAAGCAACACCTCAGTAAGCTGTGCAGGTTTGGTTGAAATTATGACTACTGTTCATCTGTGTCCATTTTTTATGGAAATAATATATTTATCTATCCCTCTTTGTGTATTTTTAAAACCTAACATTTATGTACTTCACAGAGTTACAGAGATAGGATACCAGTCTCCTTTATTTAGAAAATTAGTTTTTTCACTGAAGATAAATGAATTTTAAATATCTTTACCCATACGTGCAGAACTTGGCACAGAGATAATCCTGTGGGGAACCTGGTACCAACCATAGTGAAGGCTTTCGTGTTGTTGTGAATTAAATGATTTAGAAACTTGTATGCATTATCCAAATTAGCTCCACAAATGAGCTTTGCAGCAAGTCTTCCCTGATGGAAGCTCAGCACATGGTAGTTTATCTCTCTGATGAAGACTCAGCTCCATGCTGGGTGCCTGGAGGGCAGGGAGAGCATTCCCAGGTCTGAGGAGGTGGTGGAAGCGTTTTAAAATGACAGATATACAATGCGCATTAAACTTTCTCCATTATTGGCTTTGCCAAAGGAGATTTCATGGGCAGCTGCCATCATGTGGATGCATCTCCAGCTGCTGGCTCCCGAGGGAGCACACAGAGCTGCTGATGCACAAAATACAATTTTGGGGCTTCTGTCCCTTACTCTGCTTCCTCCAGCCCTCAGCAGTGGCTGCTATGGGATCCTCCAGCCATGCAATGACAACCAGCAAAAAAGACATATTGTGGAGCAGGAGTCACTGCATACACAGCACCACTACTGCACACCCACATAAACAAAACCAAAAAGTAAAATTTCTTCACCTTGTACGAGGCTGAACTCTCCATTTCATCGTCTGCAAACACACCCAGGACATCCTGGGCTACATTGCACTCTCCTAACCCATTTTTTTGAATTGATAACCACCCATTGCTTTGATAATGTCTCCAGCTTCCTGCACAACCTCACCTGGAATCCCCAGTTCATCAGGACTGGACATTCAAAATCACATGGCAGTGAGATAACAGAAATATATTTGGAAAGAAAAAATGTATTATGTCCCTTTAGTTAGCTGTGGCCTCACACTCCTGAGCAATTTTACTGTCATAAATAAACAAAATTAAACTGAATTCAGTATAGAAAAATATGCACAAACTTGTTTTTGGACATGATCTATATTTTCCCTGCATAATGCAGCCCCAGACACAAGACTGACAATGTCTTTAAGTTCCCACCAGTGCCTCTGCTTAAAGAAACCTTGGTTTCAGTGAAAATATGTGTGTCCAGGGCTTTTCCATATGGAGTATTAGGGGTTTATTCAGTGTGTGCCAACAGTGTAGCTAGAGCAAGGGACTGCAGAGTCTGAGATGGGCAGCCTTGTGCTCGCAGTCTGACTGCAAAAAGCCCAGCCATTCCCTGGTGTCATCAATTTCTGAACATTACAGGATTAGGAAAAGGATTGGAAAAGAGTCACAGGTTTCTTGGCAGGACTGAGACGTTTTATAACTGTGCTACCAAAGGACAAAAACCCTTTACACCTTTTCCAGGCCATGGTCCCTGCCCTTGGTGGCTGCAGTTGGGACTCAGAGAGGGACCTCCCTCAGGCAGCAGTTCTGTCTTCTGCAGCTCAAACCTCCACGGGCAGGGTGCTCACACCCAAATGTTCCCAGAGATCCAACCACTGCTTACATTTATGACTCCTAACAATTTCCGTGCACCTTAAACAATGGTTAGTCAGCTACCCCTGGACCTCATGCCCAAGGCTCAGGCTGCTCTGGTGGTAATGAGCCATGAAAATGTGAGCCCAGGGCAACGGGTCATGATGCCAACAGACACCCACCCAACCCAAAGAGCTGCTGGGGAGCAGAACCCAAACCTACCTGCAATGGATGCCATTTAAACAGCACAGGCTTTGATGGCAAGCCAGACATGAACATGTCTGACCTACTCTGCCTTCAAGCAGATGGCCCACCCCAGGTCCCAAAAATCCAATGGAAATTCTTCCTTCAGTGCAACATGTGTCAGTTCAAGACATTGGGCACATTGGGCCTTACTGATAGGTTTCTTGCAAATGAAAATTCATCCACTCTGTCTTGTTTCTATGTCCAGAGATTTTGCTGCAAATGAGAAACAGCAAGAATTTGGCAAAGTTCCAAGTAATGACTCCCAGTAAAAGATTTTGCTCTTTCTTTTATGTATTTTTCTACTGAAAATCAGTGGTTTGTAGTTAAAAGTTAATAAATGTACCAGCTTTAAGCATCTGGAGAAATCATAGTCCAGAATAAATTGTAAGCTTTATGCATTGTTTAGCTCTGGTGTGGTCACTTGATTCCTGAGGAATGAACACATTCTGTGTGTGTAGGACAAACTCTTCACCCTAAGAATGCGATCTAGCAAACACCAGCTGTCTAAGGTTTTAGCCAACAGAACAGGAGAACAAATAATGATTAAAAAAAAAAAGCTAGAAAGCTGTATTTACAGCTGCATTAGCACTTAATAACATGAATTTCTTTCAGACTCAAGAACAAAACTGACCTTTAAGAGTAGCAAACTTGGAATATAAATGCAAAACATGGTCTGATTCTGAAAGCTCTGATAGAAAGCAGGTTTTATTCTTACAGTGCTTGTCAAGCCTTGGACTTGGAACCACAAAGCTCTTTGCTTGCAGAGCATTTCCAGGCAGACAATAAATCTGGCTGATTTGTGCAGTTTGATATGACAGCATGGCTCGTGCAATTCTTTTAAGCAATGAAAATACGCCCTATACTGCAAGATTGTGTCACAGATAAAGGAGATCCCTCTTGCATTGTTTTTCTTTTTCACAAGGGTGCTAAGGGTATTGAAATGCTCCAGGCTCATGCACATATGGTCACTTATTGATTGACTCTGTAGATCCAGTTACAGCAAATGACATTATATGCTCTCCTCCCTAATTACTTAATGAAATCCCCTTGGGCTGCAACAATTTCCATATCAAAGTGGGTGGTTCATGCATAAATATAATGACTGGAGCTGAAGCAATTCTTTTAAAAGCAGTGGCATAAGGCCAAAGGCCACTTCCTACAATTAAATTATGTAATTTAAAATCAAGTTTGATCAGGTGCTGTGGTCACAGAGGTGTGCTGGGTAGTCTGAGTTTCTTTTCAGAAAGAACATTAAGTTTGTGTATCCCTTCTGTTGCAGTGGTCTGGAAGCTGGATAAGGTGGAGGAAGCAGCTACTGGGAGCAGATCCCCAGCAACAGAGAGGTCAGTGAGCATTCAGGTGTTATCTGCTAAGCAACTCAGTTATTGCTGCAGATTTTCAGCTGTCCTGCCCTGTGACTGCTGCTGCTTGCCTGCCGTGCTGACCCAGAAGGAGCCCATCACTTGTGTCATCTGACCAGGGCCAAGAGCAGAGGCCTGGCCTGGCACTGTCACAGCGCAATATGAAAGAAGTAGCTCCATTCACAATATTTGCTGAGTTTAGGGCTGCCCAGCGCTAGAGAGAAAGTTTTGGGTTTTATCTTGGAATTAATCTTTTGCGTTGATCATGGGACCTGTCTTCAGGAGAGCTGTCTCTTCAATGTGTCGCATCTCCCTGTCTGGGTGCCTAAATCAAAGCTCCCACTTGACCTACTTTCTGGCCACAATCAGATTAGTATCATCTGCCCACAGGAGAACACAGCAGTCACCTAAGTTCTTAGAAGTTTTGAGGCTTTCCACAGCAGGTATTATTCTGATTAAAAAGTATGAATCTCCAGCTGTTCTCAGATTATGTACAAGCAAGCCCAGATGAACACATCCAGAGGAAGAATCTTCTCTTCCTCCCATTTCAATCACAGGTCACGGCCTAAGTCAAATGCCAATTGCTGCCCAGGCAGAAGAGATTTTATTTGCTTCTCTCAGCCAGTTTGGGATTAGCTCTCCTGGTGCATCTTGAGAGGGGTATCTAAGTATCTCATGCTGCCGTTGTTTGGCTTTGGATGGAAAAAAAAGGAAAAAAGAAACCTCACAAGCCTCAGTAGAAAATTGTTCTGGACTGTCACCTGACAGACAAACCAACACTCTGTTTTCTTTGAACATTTAAACCTCCCTCTTGTTCTGATTGCACAGAAATCCAGCCCAGAGCTTTCTCCTGGTTCATGCTGCACAGAGCAGCCCAGTGCTGTGGCCTGAGACTTGCTCAACACCTCTTGCTCAGGAAGGAGGACTGACAGCAGCAAATCCTGAATGAATGAATCAATGAGATCTGAATTCATGTGACACATCCTTCTGCAATAATTTGAAACTTACTCCTGCAGAAAGTGTGTTAATGTTTATTTGAAAGCCCTTTGACCTCACTGAGGTATTGTTTCCCTCAGTGTGCTGGGCAATAAACAGCTGTATCAATATTACCTTAACAGAAAAGTGTTTTCTCTGTGTCAGTTATCTTCTTTTTCCGTGTGTTTTCTCCAGTACATGGGTTGCAAAAAAGATCTCTTGCAAATTCAGATTTAAAACTGGAGGTGAAAAGGAACCTGCTGCTGTTTTACAAACCTGGAGCTACATCCAGGGCAGTGGCTGAGCTGTGGTCAGCTTGCTCATGTGCCTGGAAATCACTGGGCAGGGGTAGGATGCTCCTGCAGGCTTTACAGCACTCAGCTAGCACACGCCAGCAAGTCCAAATCATCCTGCCAAAGCCAGTTATTAAGTAGCAACAGTTGTTTGCTTACAAGCAGAATATGAGGACTGTATAGATATATACACTGTGTTTATTTGCTATAACTCCTTTTTCATCAGCTTGAACCCATTTTTTATCTTTGTGGAAAGGCCAGTATGCAATGTGGGGTCAGTGGTGATAAGAGAAGCTGAAAATATTGGAGGTTAAATGTCTTTTGAGACTTGCATTTTCATTTTAGCTGTTGCTATGTGTGTGTAGCTGTCCACAGACCTGAGTGTGAGATCTGGAATGACATACTCCTTTTGAATTGCAACCAATTTTCTGACCAGCCAAATGAAAATATAAATTCAGGCTATGCTCAACTGTGTCTGCAGCTTTGCCATATTAATTAAATTACATATGGACCCAAGTGAGTTACAGGCAAACAAGCAAAGAAAAACACAGAACCACCCTGCAAAGACAGTTAGAGAGATCAAGGGTCAAGATTTGTGGCAGAAAGAAAAATTAAGCTGCACAAGTGGTAGAAATTCCTTTATTAGGAAGACAAACTTCAGAGGTACAAAGCCCTGTTATGTGGCCAAGCAGCTGTTACCTATGGCAATGGAAGGGATTTTTAAATTTACGTTTCAAAAAATTTCATCCTTAAAATCAAAACACTGTTTAGTTAGCAGTGCACTGTTAATAGTTTCTAGTCCAGGACTGAACTGTAGAACTGGCTCGTTTTACAATTTTTAAGTGTGGAGGCACATTGTAAACCCAAGTTTTAAGCAGTCTCTGATCAGCAGTAAGAGGAATGTGAGCCATATGCTCGTTAATGTAATGCAGCGTGTTCTAGCACCATCTAGCCAGATTTAAAGGCAACTTCAAGGCAGCAAACAGGTCCCAACTGCCACAATTCATCTGACTGGCAGTACTGGTGTTGCTGGAGCTGATGGACTAAACAGCACAGTCACAGGACAGCTGGGGTTACAAATTCATCCGTATGAATCCATTTGGTTTAGGACTGAATTCACTCCTGAAATAACATGGTTCTTCCTAGAAGGGAGAACATCCCGTGAAGAAACTGTTTAGCAACCTTACTAATCACCCAGAGGACAGGAAATAATCCAGGGCTTTGGGTGTGGAGATGATGGAGAGGACTAAAGTTATTGCAGTTATGACAGATTTGTTAAATAAAATCAGTATCAGAGTGCATTTTAATTTCTATATAATGCCAGAATGTTTAGGAGATAATTTAATTTTAATTTTGGGGGTTTGATTTTTTTCTTAATGTTACTGAGACCATTTTTCTCTTTTTTTCCCCCATGTATACTGAACATTTTCTCATTACTGTGTGTTTGCAATAATCTAAATTTGTGTATGGTAACTATGACCATAGTAACCTAAAATAAATAACATAGAAAATAAATGTTCTTCTCAGTGATTTCGAATGAATTTATGAAGAGAATTTATAGATCACCCTTGACCAGGTGGTGAGAAAGATTTCCAATTCAGAAGACCCTGGACACAGGAAAAGGAGAGTGAGCATGGTTCTTAGAAAGCAAAATCCCACAGGCCTTGTTCAGCCCTCACTCATCCAGGCTGAGTAATGTCAGTAGGAGTCTTCACTAGGAGCCTGGCTTAAGGAACTGAGAAAGGGACTGCACTGGACTGGGCTGCAATTTAATAAGTCTTCAAGGAAATGTTTGCTGGATCTTTCCTAGGATCTGTGGATAGGGATTGCTAGATTATGAATGCATTAGCCAAGGAGTTTATGACATTGCTTAAGACTCCAGGTATTTTAGCACGAACTGCCTTGACTTATATTCTGGTTCTTTCATGAATTATATATTTTCTGCTTTTTTTCCAGTATCTAAATTTCAAGCTGAAAGTATATTGCACCTTGTTTAGAGAAATACAAGTGTGCAGCATGCTGTAAACATTTAAGAAACTATTCTCCCATCTCACATCTGAAAAAAGGTCACTGCCAAGAATTACTTGCAAGTCAGAGTTCCTGCTTGCTGCACGTGCCCTTCTTTGGGATGCTGGCATGACCCAACTCTGTCTTTGTGCAACTTGGTGCTCTGTCCTCATGGAGGGACTCAAAATAATGGCCTGGGCCCAATGGTTTCTTTGCAAAATTCTGGTGATGAAAAGCAGCCGCGAATTGACTTAATCAACCAGTTAAATGGTGTTTATGATTGTCTCAGCTTTCTGGGACAGCACAGAGTAGCTGGAATAAATGGAAGGAGAGGCCCAGAGCTGCCAGTCTGAGGCAAAGGAAGGGGAACTGCAGCATTTCCTTCTCTTCCCACACTGACAAGTAAGGCAAAATTTGGTGTAAATAGAGCCGGGGGGATGCATCATCTGGCATGGCATGACACTGTCTGCCACACTCAGCTCTGCCTTCACAGCCAGGAACAGCTCAGTCAACAGCAGTTACTTCAGAGGTTTCCCTCAGAGGGAGATTTATTCTTGGCACCTCAACCTGAGTGCTCTCAAAGCAGGAAAGCTTGTACCATTTCCAAGATTTCTGCTGGCTGAATTTACAGTTGGCTGGAGGATACAGGGGAAGTTTCTGTTCAGCTTATATGGTTTTCGCCATCGTGTCGTTAGCTCCTTTCAAAATAACAGCTTGCCTTCTTGACAGGAACGAATAAACTGGCAAGGCAATTCTTTCTTTGTTAATCCCTAGCTGGGCTCCAGCAACACTAGAAAATTAACTGTCTCTAACTCCATTTGGCCTGTGTACTGCACCACACCTCTGCAGGGAGGGGGATGGCCAGCTTTCTCCAGAGGGCCAGGTGGTTACCAAATGGCACCAAACGTTATTCCTTACTTCTGGAGCCCTGGATAGCTCAGCATGCATGGTATTCTCTGCTTTAACCATTTCCTCATAGCTCAGACATCTCTAGCTGGAAGGCACAGCACAGGATAAATCCATGCATAGGAAAAGCCCATTTATGGGTAAATATCATTAATCTTTCTAATCTTTAAAAAACTTGCGGAGGGAAGAAGATTGTAAGCTCCTTATTGTCCCATATATGTGAAGGAGGCACCTGGATTTGTTGCTGTAATAATAAAAGTGATCTTCCTCTTCTGTGGCAAAAGCTTTTACTCCTCCAAAGAACACAGTCTTAGGGACAATTTTTTGTGCTCACTGGTTTGGATAGCTTGGACTAATTATTTTCATTATAAACCTGATTACAAGATAATTTCTCCTACAGGTAATTTAACTGAAGGTGTTTAATACTGACAGTCTGACAAATAGATCTGTATAATATAATCTATTGATATTTTAAATCTATAACTATATCTCAAGTTCCCCAAAACAAAGTCCTAGCTAGGATACTTTTAGTATCAAGTATGGAATAAAGAACACTCTGCAATCTGAATGTAGTGCTGAAAATAACAGAACAAAATATTATTTTAATGTTTCTTGAGTGTGAACATATACATGTAGCTAGTAGTTTAGTTCCAATCTTTCTTCTTAAGCTCAAAGGCTACAAACACCTTGGAGGGGTTTCATACTTTTTATATTTTATTTGCTGACATTACACAGCAAAAAAACTTGATGAAACAAATAAAGTGCAGCATCTTTTGAAGATTATAAAAGGTAATATATTTCAGAGTATTGGTGCGAAAAAGGGTTATAATAAAAAGAGTTAAATTAAAGTGGGACTATTAGCATGAGTTTAGCTGAGGAAAGGAAAAGGAAAAAAGAAGAGTCCATAGAGAGAAGGAGGAATAGAACCCTTGAGGAAGAAGAGCTTTTAAGGAGGAAATGGCTTAATTTTTAACCAAAATTAAGGGGGGCATAAAAGCTCTTCAAAGGTCTCAACCAGAATCTCATTGTGAGCAGTGAAAGAACCTTAGTCTTGGTGAGCTTTAACCTATGGGAAAATTGGGCTTTCAAGGCTAATGTAAAAATAATATTTGTCCATCATATAACAGCATGCAGCCGTGAGGAATAGTTCACAGTGTTCCTGTAAGAACCATGGTATGTTCCATTGCTCTGTTTGTTTCTGGGGTCTTCTCCTTCTCTCTGTGCCATTTTCAGCAAAGCCTTACAAATCTTACAAGTTTTTTTTCCAAATATTGAATCAAATAATGAAATTTCTTAGGCAGATATCGTAGGCCAAACTGTATATAATACAGCTTTTACTGAGGTTTTATTGTACAAAAAGCCTGAAAGGAAGCCCTGGACATCATGTCCTAAGTTGTCAGCTTGAAAAAAAGTAAAAACTGCATGGCTCTTAGGGGCCTTGAAATGCAGACAGGGAGAGCAGATACTGGAAAAAGGACTACTGCAAAGAGCCAAGGAACAGCAACTATCCAAAGGGTGGTGAACTCAAGGTTAAGCAATACATTTTTCTTACTCCTTCCTCACACTGCATGTTGCTGTACAAGCTAGAAAACAATCCTTTTTATCAACTCTCATTTACCACAGACAACAATAATGACCATTTTTTAATTTGGCTTTTTTGTTCCTAAAATCCTTTAGAAAAAAATATATGGCTCTATAAAATGTTGGATATGTTGAAATCCCTTTGCCTAAACTGTCTTGAATGTGGAGCTCAGCAAACATTCAGGTTCATTTATAAGGCCAGCATATGAGGCTGTTTGTTTATCAGGCATTCAAATCAGGAATGATGAAGCTGATAGAGTGCTAAGAATACACAAATGCTGTTTGCTTTGTCAAGCTGTATATGGAATTCAATAATGAATCGTGGGATATAGGACAGTCTATCACTGTAGAGTAATTATTTGTTGACTGCTGAGCCAGCTGTGTTGAATTTGCTTCTTGGTGTGTTCAGAATGCCAAAGCATCTCTAAATCTCAGTCTTTAGTTTAGATTAGACATGTTAAATGACAGCATATTTTTTATTACTTACACTGTGCTAGTCTCCTGATGCTAAAAGGAGGTTTTTGTTGAGATGGTACAGAACAAGGTAAGTTGGAAAAGAGAGTGAATAGAAGAGCTTTTGTTGACTAATTACTTGTCTTTAAAATGCTCTCAGAGATGGTAATGGCAATACCTACAAGCTGTTGATGTCTTGGGACTGTGAGGACTGATTCTGCACATGTGGAAACAGAAGAGGACACATATTAATGTTAAAGAAAGGTAAATACTGCACGGAAAGCAAAGCTCCTCTGTATGCAGGTAGGTGTGTGCATGCATGTATATCTGGGACCTACTCTGGTTAAGTGTCTGTGTGTGGTTGTACTTGGGCTCACAGCACAGGAACTCACTGGGGGTGCATGAGAAGGGCTCAGGGCAAAGGATAAAGAAGCACTGGTTCCCTGAGACCTATTCCATTGCTTCAGGCAAAAGCCACAATGCCACAACCTGGTTTTTTATGGCCTGCACAACAGAATTACATCTGCTGACTTCATTCTGGAGGTAACACTTAATTCCAGAGGCAACAATAATCTGGCAGCATTGGGAGCCACACCAATGTTGGCAGCCCCTCCTGTGCAGGCAACATTTTTCACTGGTCACCTCTGGGCTTCTGTGTCTGCCTGGAGGAGGCTGTGCTTGACACTGCTCAGTCTTGTGAGAAAGTGCTTGAGTTCTGCATCCTGCACTTACTCAAAGGGAAACCTTGTTGCCACCAGAAGAGAGACATTAGAAAAAGCAGTAGCTCCCAATGGAGGAGGAAAAGTGATCTAACAGACATTTTAAAGTCAAGGGAGAAGTGTTAGACCTCTAGAGCTCTCACATCTGAAATCCAGAGAACTCCCAGGTCTTGTTTTGCCAGGGCTTGGAGCCAAGGAATCAAAAGCTTAAGTGCTGAACCCTTCAGGAGAGGGCAAAAAAGAGTCAGGGAAGAAGATCAGCAAAAGGCAACTGAGCAGGATGGACAGAAGATCACACCTGGGAAAGCCTTCTCAGAGTGTAAAACTATGTAAATGTCCATCTGTTTTAGAGACTTATCCAAACAGTTCCTACAGCATCTGGGAGTGCTTGAAAACTCAGCTTCTGACCCAGACTGGTCTGAGTGCTGAACAGGTAACTATCCAATATCAGAACATCTAGGAAACAGCCAGTACAGAAATCCTGGAGTGAGGTCATCTTATCCACTCACACCTCATAAACCCTTGCAGCAACCTATCTATCTGGGAAATCAAAATTCAGGTTTAACAATCCAGAACCTTGTTGTGAAGGTCAGTATTTGTGACTTTTAATTTTCAATTATTATCCTAAGGAACTGATGAGGACCTATGCTTCCTTGTTAAAACCCATCTGGATAAACAGCCAGTAAGAAGAGCAGTAATAACACTGCTCAGATAGTAACTGCAGGAAAAAGGAGCATACTGTAGGTGTCAGGCAGGTTATTTCACTCCAAGTACAAGCTAGGAAACTGGGAGAGGGCTGTGACTCTTGTGGTGCAGCCCCAGTAGTCTGTCCTCCCTGCAGAGATGCCTGGAGAATGCTAGGAGTCTCAGCTGAAAGAATCAGGATTTCACAGACTGCATGGGTTTTATTCCCTCCTCAGTTTAATAAAAGAAAAAACATTTACACTTCACTCCCCTCTTTTAGTCAGACATTTCTGATTTACTTTATAGTCCTAGGAGAAAACAATTTTTTTTCTTCTCTTTTTAAACAATGAATTAAAGTAACCTGCTTTTATGCAAAATGCTTATATGGGATAATCTCTGAAATAATTAATCTCTGACTCCTCATGAATTCCTTGTTATCTCTGCGACTGGGGCTTCAGTCCAGAGCAGGGCTGGGAACTGATCAGCTACAATACCTGATGCTCCAAATATTTTCTTGAACTTATTTGGAAAATCTAGGGAATTGCTTTTCAGGTTCCTAATAATAATAAAAAAATAAGTTCCTTTTTTTAATCCACATCCATAATGGGGAACCAACAAATTTTTAAATGTTGCAACACACTTTATTTTGTTGGGCATTTTAGATATTCAATTAAATAGCACTATGTTAAACTACATTTTGTTCTTTCTTACACACTATATGATGCATATTCACTGTCATGACAGTTTCATCATGCTAGGAACTTATACACATACCTACAATTTTAAAACCAAGATTCTCTTAATAAAACACACATATCTACAGTAACAACAATTGCAAAGAACACATTGTTAGGTCAAAATTTCAGCAAACTTTACAAACTACACAAAATAAAAAGGCAAAAAAAATACCAGTACACAGTGAAGTTCTTGGCAGAGAACATATCTTTACATTTGGTGAAGTTATGCCTAGAAGTCATTTTGCTTTTGCATTTTTTTAAGGAATAAAATTATATACATTATTTAGAAATCCTCCAAATAGGAAGTATTAAATAGCACAAATAATATTACAGTCTTAAGTTTTGGTGTTACCTACAGTAGAGGGGCTACTTTAAACAAAAATTGCAGTTTGTCTATTCTGTACATTTAAGGCCAAACACTCAGCTGGTATCAACCCCAGTAGCTGTAAGGATAACAGGGAAGTTACAGCAGCTGAGCATCTGGTTCCTGACTTCTCTATACATGCAGGAAGGCTCCTAAAGCATGGAAGCTTGGACCAGTTATGCACTGACAGAAGCTTATTATATTTATATACTGGAGTTCTCATGCAGCAGGAAAAATGTTAGTTTAAGTATAATCCCTTAAACAGTCATACCATAATAATGGTATATGAAGCAGCTTTACAAATATTATTTTAGAATCACATGAAACTCTGAGCTATGCTGATTGTGTTAATGGAATCCCTCATTGCCAATATTCTATTAGAAAACAGTGTAACTGTAATTTCTGAGGCCTAATGGGGGCCTATTTAATGGGAGCCTATTAAAATATCACTGTACCTAACCACTTAAAGGGCAATTTATACCCTGAAATACCTATTAATCACTGTATTCCATCTGGAAGCAATTCTGATCCTCACAACAGACATTAGTATGACACTAACTCTGCAGTGAATGTGCTGGGGAGATAGGAAGAGCATGGCAGCACACAGAGAATAGGCACTAGTGTCATTCCAGGAGGTAGTTCTATACCATGGCACTTGATTTTTGGTTTGTCACTTACATACCTCAGAAGTCAGTCATATTCAGGGAAAAAAAAAGAAAAAAACCCCAACCAAACAAACAAACCATCCTACCAAAAACAAAACCCCAAAAAACAAAAAAACGCAGATTCTTCCAGAACCTACTTTGCTAGCTCTTGGGGCCAAATTCAATCTCATGGAGGTCAGAGAAAGTTTCCTGATGATTTCCATAAGAAGGACCTTGGTTATTAATGTCTAAATATTGCAGAAATCCACATTGTGGCCTTGAGTAAGGAGAGCACTTAGCTAGATGGCAATATGTGAGCAGGCTGGCACTGCCATGCTAGCAGTCAGCACACAAATTAAATTCAAAGAGATCCCACCAGCATCAAAGGGATTTAGAGACTGTTTAAATGGTGTGATCAGGGCTCATTTCCCAGCTGTCCTTCATGAGGTGGTGATAAAGTGACAATCCAGCTAATGGCAGATAAACAGCAGTATTACCTCCATTGCATTAAACTGAATTCACACAGGCACAAACCCAGAAGTGTTTCCCCATGCCCTGCAGAATTACTCCCAGAGTATCCTAATAGAAGTAGAATTATAACTTAACAACTCAGATTTGAGCTGAACATCAGTTTATATTTTTGTATAATGACGTAAATAATTGTGATTTTTCTAGGGTACCCATACATTTTTAATCACTGTTACTGTTTTGAACAGACTCAGTGGCTTCCAGAACACTCTTACATAGTAAAAGCATTGATGATCTGTCCCTGTTCATGGCATTTGAATTGCTCAAAAAAAAAAAGTGATTGCTTTTCCTAGGATGACTTGGTGTACACTCACCCAATTTTCAACAAAACTTGCTTCATTAGACCTGACAGCTGCTTCTTAAACAAAAGACTTCTGTTTGAAAATGCCTCTCAAGTTATAGTTTTTGGTTTTTGACCTAAACCCATTTTTCAGTTTTATTTTTCCCTCATTCCTTTTTTTTTTCTTTTCCTGATCTGCTTTTTAGCAGAGAACTGAAAATAGAAGCAAATTGGGAAAATAACATGGAAGAGAATAAGGGTACAAAAACTGGAAAATGGGAATGGTTTAATTAGAAAATTCTAGTTAAAATACTTGCAACTTTGAGAAAACAGTTGAAAAAATAGTGTTTTAAAAATTTTAAAGACACTTATGACTTGTTTCCACATTGCAGACCAGCTCCAATTTAATCATAGAACAGAATAAAGAGAATCTGTATTTTTTGTTTCTGAACAAGCACTATGTGGTATATCTACATTCTGTCCTTTGAAAAGAAATTGGAGTGTAATCCTTTGAAAAGTAGCTAAAATACCTAAGTCACTTAGGTGTTTTTCAAAATTGTATGTATAATGAACATTCTCATGTTACCTTTGTGCCACTTATAAAGCTATGTAGCGTTATAGGACTCCCTATTTTAATAAAAATCAATATGAGCAGAGATATTTTAAGTTACATTCCAGAACTCATTAATTTATTACAACTCATACTATGCACAATAATCAGTGCTTACTCTGATAAAGTATAAATTCTTTGTTTTTCTTCTGTTTGTTCCTTCATTTGACCTCTGAGCAAATGAAACATTTCTACTACACTTTACTTGCTTCCTAGCTGCATGCATTTACATGATTTGATCGATGAGTGAAAGCTGTAAACCCAATATTGAGCAGTAAACAAGAAGAAACTCATGTTCTTAAACACAGTGCAAGGAAATCTTAGTACCATCCTACTCTAAGTATTCATCTTAACCCAGATTCTTTCACCACCAGTCTCGGTGCAGGTCCACAGTTGCAAGACAACGCACTGATTTTGTAAAAAATTCTATTCAGCTGTAATTAAATACTGAGATGTTAAAGGTGAATCTGGTTTAAGATGAATACCCAGTGCTGCTCTAGGACAAAGCCCAGGCTTGAATCACTAAGTACCTAGGAAAGAAAATGCTCTGAGTTATTTTCTTACGTTACACTGCATTTAATTGGGAGACAGATCTTTTACGTGTCTTGCTGGATTTTCATTTAATTTTTTATCAGATTTGCACGAATTTGTTCACAATAGACAAATATAAGCCCCCTACATTGAGGACAAAAATATCTATTACTATAAAATAAAATTAGGATCCAGGTAATTGATTCCTTCTGTTTCTACTTTTTCTGCTATTGATAAGGGCCTTTAGTTTGCTGTAGTCCCCTCTCATCTTCTGGGATTCTTCCCTGTGCTGCCCTGCCTGCCTGCTGTCTTTGCAGTACTGGTTGATCATCTGCATCTCAGAGTGGCTGAAAGCCCCCACAAAGTCCTTGGGGTGGAACTGCAGCGCTCGCACCGAGCTGGCCCAGGTCCAAGGGGACCACTTGTCAGTCATGACAGCCACCATCTCTGAATCCAGCACTTTGAAATTGATCTTTGCCAAGGTCTGCTTGAAGTTGTTCTCTGTTGCGATGCAGTGGTAGAGCCCGCGGTCGCTGTCCTGCACAGAGCGAATCAGGAGCCCGTGCTCAGTAGCTATGATCCTCTCGTTCAGCTTCACCTGGAGGGCAAAAAGGCAGAAGGAGCCTTTAAGGGAAGGTTATGGAACAACAGAGTATTGGAGTTTCTGGTAAGCTTCACTTCACTTTCTTAAAGTTACTATATTTTTATAAAATTATCTTCAAGAGACCACCTTTAGAAGAGAGCATACCTCAAAGAATGCAAGTGTTGCTAAAGAAAATTACTTAAATAATTTTATTTCTTATGTTAGAATAAATCTGATCAGGATGTAGACAAAGATGAAAATCTGGAAACCACATGAAATAGAAGTTTTCATAATGTTTGAACAGTAGAGTTGAAGAAATGAACTTTTATTTGCCCTGTTGCACTCCTGAGAATGTCTCTTTCAGCATCAAGAGAATGCTGAGAATGCTGCTGAGACTCAGTGGAAAAAAGGTGCAGGACCAGAGAGGCTAATTTGGCATTGAACTCAAGGTGGCTTCTCAATAAATATCTTGACTCTGTAGCCTATAAAAATTATCACCACAGTGGTCTCAAGTGGGACTTGGCTCAATGTTAACTAAGAGCACAGGTACTCTCCTATTTCCTTTCTGGCTTAGACTATGCACTGTGCCAGGAGATGGTCACATCATCTGAAAGAAGCAAGTTACCAGAGCTTGTTATCATCCAATTATAAGTGCATGTGCAGATGTCCCTTTGCATATCAGTATGAAGTAAAAATTGCTAGTTCAATCCATTATGAAAGGAAACCACTGCTGGTATTTTTCTGAAAGGTTTTTCTATTTTGCTACTGTACTTTGCATTATACTTGGTTCTCTTGGGAACTAATTTACTTATTATAGTATTCTGCTATTGTAAACTTTTGTAGACATTGTGGAAGATTTCCAGACATCTGAGACCTTGAAAACTAATTAACACTTTGATTGCTTTATTCAGCCTGTGGTACCATGAAACTGCATTGATTCTAATATATTTACTGAACATAAGAACAAAAAAAGGGAGATGTTCTACTGAAGCAATGGGTTAAGGAATGGCACCTATTGCCAGGACATGGCTTTGAATAGTTAGAAAACTCAGCAAGACATTTGTAATTCCCCTCTGTTTTTGTAAAATGGTCTGATAGGAGAATAATACTTCACAGTATTTATAACCTATCAACAGACACCACATTACTTAAAAGTTCCTTTTGAAAGATGTTTCTTTTTATTCATATAGTAAGTGACTTGGATTTGCAATGGATTTTTCCCCTTTTATATTACTTAAGGAAGGAACATTCCTCATAAACAATCATACTGTATATTACAGTGCTGAAACTCGAGAGCCTTAGAGAGTGCAGTAATGGAAAATGTGATTGCACCATGGTGAGGAAATGCTTTTGTCAATACGTGTTCTTAGCCTGGACTAGTTTCTTGCTAAAGAAACCTTTCACATTTCTCCCACTTTTGCCTTTTATCTCTTCAATAGCACAGAGGACCTACTGCATGCTGACTTCTTCCTGAACTTTATACAAGTTCTTGCTTTTATGCCTATTTCCTTAGATCAATAAGAAGTTCTGAGTGCTGCAAACCTTCAGGTTGCAATCAGTAAGGTGTGAAGCAAAGATTCGTTAATTTTCTGTAGCTGTTCTGATCTGACAGAAATCTGTGGGGCTGAGGATGAAGTCTCAGCTGTACTGAGTCTGCTCTTATTCATATGAATAAATGATGGTCACTGTCCTGCCTCCACACAAATTCTCCAGCTTCACTGTAGCCAGAGTGCCCGATAAAAACACAAACTGTTCCCTCCCTTTATCTGGGGAGGGAATCTCATGCTGACTGAGGATCCTCCCAGAGCTCCTGTTCACATAACTCACCTCTTTCCTCCTGTCATTGTCTTTCTGTAGCAGCCATTTAATAGAAGCCTGAGGAGATTTAGGTGTGCATTCCAGAAAGGTGGTGTTGTTTTTTACTCCATACTGCACTATTTCTGCTGCGTTTCTGTATGCTAGAAAGAAAGAAAAAAAAAAAGAAAGCAAGAAAAAGAAAACAGGTCAGGATACTGTGAATGGTGATTTGATTAAGAAAACACATAACTCTTTGCAATATAGATTAAATGAAGTATGCCTGATTCTGATAGTGGCCAAAAAATTGATTTTTTTTTAGGAAAAAATTTCAAATAAATTAAACGGAATGTGAAGAAGCACATTCAGTTTCAAATATCAATTTTCAGAGTGACATGGTCTGTTCTGAGAAATTAGGACACCTATAGGCTGATAAACTTTGCTGATGGGATAACTGAGCTCAGGGATATTTTTCTGTGAAATTATCTCATTCTCTACTACTCCAAAAGAGAATGAAGCATTTAATGTATTTCTTCACACTTCACCATTTATGAGTTGGGAGAATAAGGTTGTATGACCAAAATAAAGCATCATGCCCTAAAGAAGGCTCCATCTACTCCAGCTGCATACAGCATCCCAGGGAGGAGAGAGGGGGCAGGCTGGGCTCCTGCTCCTCTGCTTCTCTTCCAACACATGGAAGGGACTTGGCTCTCAACCTGAAATGTGATGAATATGTAGACAGGCCAGCAACAGAGAGAAAGACAGATTTATAGCACTCCAGCAACACCTGGGCAAGTGCTGTGCATATATCATCACTTGGACTTCTTGTGTCCCTTTATAGTCTCCATAGATGAGTAATTGGCAGTCACCAGTAGGAACTTCTGGATGCTTATTGCTTTGGTCCTCAAAACAAAGCACCTCCAGATTTAAAAGCCTGTCTCATATATGAAATACAACTTTTTACTTTTGAGAAAGGAGCAATGGAAATTATTGAAATAATATGAGAACTGCAAATACCTAGAGGTCTGCATGTCTAAAATCAAATTCTGTTCTTGCACAGTCCTAAGACTGGCTTTTCTCAGACTCTATCTCCCATTCTTTTCAGTTTCTTTCATCAGCTGATATGTGAAATTGAAATCCATTCTTCTGAAGGAAGAAGACTTTGCCTGTTTTTGGTCCTTCAGCACATTTAGGAAGCTGTACCAAAACCAATTCTAACTTTTAGGAGAATAATGTGGAAATACTTTACATTCAAAATGCATTTCTGTAATGGCTATAAGGGCTAGCACAAACATGACAATATTAAACAGACATGAAACAAAAACATACAAGATTGTTTAGTTCTTCATGATTTATTTAAAAATAACAATGTGCCAAAAATATTAAGTTTATATGTGCTTAGAGGTCTTCCATGTTTAAAGACTTGGATTCAGCATTATGATTCTCTATGAGCATGGAAGATTCCTTGGCTTTGCTTGGCTCTCTGCTCTTTTGTCCTTTAAGTAGATTTCACTTTTTTCCCCAAACACAGTCATTTTGCTATAAATGGCTGTAAATTATATTTTGCAAGTGTCTAAATTGCTCTTTCTTTTCATCTTTTTTTTTGTTTCCTGGGGAAACAACTGCCATCTACCTACCCTATATCCCACTGCTGCCACTGAAACTTCCTTTACAAAGATGCTAAAATACATAAACCTATAAATACATCCACATTGCAAAAGTGGCTGGAAAACAAGAAACTTGCTTCACAAGACTATCAAGGTTGAAACAATTATCTCCCCCTCAGGCTAGAATGCAGGCAGTTGACATTCTCACATTTTCCACATGGAAGGAGACACCCACCCTTGGGACAGACAATGGGCGGGAGGTCTCAGCACATGCCTGCAGGGGAACTCAGCATGCCTGCAACTCAGCTCAAGTTGCTTCAACATGGATCTCTCAGAGTTCAGGTGTATTCTCCAACACTCTAACATCTCTTGGAATTACTTGCTCAAGCTCTTCAGCTTCATATAAATTACCTAATACTGACTCATTTAAGCAGAGGGTTCTACACCCAACTGACTGCTGTGGTCTTTTCTGATCCAGGAGATTCTTCCAACAACCAGTGGAGACTATTTCAGTAGAATTATTATTAACAGAACCTTTCACATGTCACTCTTAAAGCATTGTTCTTTGATTAGAAAAACATCAATAAAAACATCTACAATCAGCTCTATTACTTGGTCACCAGGTGGTACAGATGAGAACACACTTCAAAATTCAGGCTCATAATAGAGGTGAAAGGAGCACAATTCTCTGCATGCCCTTGGTCTGATGGCACACATTGCCACTGCCTAGCTCAGACATGCATGGGGTTCAAGAGGATTAAATTGCCTTTATATAGGTGTTTACTCCTATGACTTTGGGCATATTTGACTGGTGTCCATCAAACTAGAGAAAGTGCTTGCTGGGAAGGCAAAATCTTGGCTCCCCTGGTCAGGCTGACTAAACAGTTGCACAGCTGGAAATAAGAGACTCCATAAAGAAATTTGGAATAGTTTTTTTTCCCCATATAAAGGGATAAGGGAATAATCATAAATCAAAAGACAGGCCAGCCTAGATCCTGCTGTTTGCTCAAAGGTGTGCTCCAAAACTCAGTATGGGATCAAACATTCAGAAAAATTCAGAGGTCCAAAGCTTAAATGAATGAAAAGGCATTAATAAAGACTGAGGGAAACAGGGGTAGAAAAGTCCTCTAATTAACTTCACCTTTTTGTAGTCAAGAGCTTCTCAATTCAAGTATGCTGAACTATGTATTGCACATCTCATCATTTTATCATATATGTTCAAGTTTCATGTACTTGCAAGGAAAGGTGCTAAAACCAAATCAAAACAAAACTCAGACTTGGAAAATAATTATGCTTTACCAGTAAACCATACTGATAATGTCAGCTACAATGAATCATATAAAGGAAAACCATGTGTTCTTTATATAGCATGAGGATCTCTAAATTACAGTACCTTTCAGGTTGAAACCTCGGCACTGAGTCAGAGGGTTTCCATGTCTCACGTCTTGTCTACGGCTCCTCCTGCAATATTTTGTAAAAACAAAATATTATTCCAAGATAGCTACACTGAAAATAACCACCTTTTTATTTGTGGATTTGCTGTGTTTTGTTTTTTTTACTAGATCAAGTGTTAGGGATAGTTCATGACCTACTGTGAGCATGCTTTACTCTTGGCAGGCTTGTTGGTGTGAAGATACTGTTTAGGTGAAGCAGCATCTGTTGAAGCTTATAAAACAGGTGCAGTTTTTGTAGGTACAGCAGTTGTGCAGTGGAGGTTTAGGGATGGAAGGATCAGAGGTGATAAATGAAAGAGACCTCTGTTCACTCACAGTACCCAGCATTCAAAGCCAGAACCTCCAGCTGAAACTCTTCATAAAGGCAAGCAGCTAACAATGAGATGCACAAGATTCATACTGCTCATATCTGACACACCAGCACAAAATTATGATAAAGGGCATGTTCCCAACCTCAATTTCACCTGGTAAGTGAAGCTTACCAGAAGCTCCAAGCACTTTATTTTTGGTGCCTGTAGCCACCTTTGTAGCAGAGTGACTGAAGTATTCACCCAGAATGGTGGAGAGCTAAGATTCTATTCTGATTTCTACTTGAAGAGATGTGACTATTTCCAAAATATAATAAAACTCACCAAGTATCAGGATACTTCTAAATAGGGAATTTCTTATATAATCTGGATGACAGATGTAAAATCACGATTCTGTAGCAAACTTTCTGGGGAGCTTACTGGGAATACTGGCATTTCAGTCCTCCTCAGCTAGCAAGTCATAGCTCATAGAATTCAGTGCATGAAAAGCTGGTGCACAATTTTTTTTTTACTATTATTAAGATATATTATTTTCATTGCTAAATATTGTGTAAGGTAGGACAGTATTTATCAAGTTCAAGAAAAAAATATATTGGTTGTTGCAATGGGATATTAAATAACTGTATTCTGAGCCATGCGCTAAGGACTTGAGGATCAGAAACCATAAAAAGCCCCTGGAGCTCCAGTACTACAGAGGGAAGGGTGACACATCTATGGCCACATTATACCAGGTAGTGCACAAACATAGAGAGAGTGCTCATCATCCCCTGTCACCTGATCCCATGCATTGTTTGAAAGGGAACTATTTGAACAGCGATGTTTCAAAGGAGTAATTACTGAAATTCCAAGTAAAGTTTTTATGTTTACCACCAAAAAGATTTCATTTTATGCCTTGGGGTCTTAACCCTTGTGAACTATTTACATAGTTCAAGGGAGGTCATGAAGAATTTCTGAGTGAATGTCAGAGCTCTTGTGCTACCATGAGCTGCTCCAAACTGTCAGAGATGGCACATTGCTTGCATTAAGCAGTTCTGTGAATGAGAACTTAGCACTTAGATATTAATTAAAAAAAAAAAAGTGGCAGTTAGAAAATAAAGGTAATATCCATAAGGTGGTTTGGGGTAAATTGATATTGCATGAGGAACTGCAGTAATTCACAGGAGACAGAAGTGTCAAAAGAAGCAAATAAGCAAATTCATACAGCAGAAACTACTGTCTAGACAATGGGATTTGGCTATAGTTACTAATGTTTTCTCCTTCATAATTTGGCTTGTTAGATAAAGAGACAACTCATTTCCTTCACACATGAAAACCAGACTTTTTTCCATATGGTTAGAGGTGTTTATTTTGGTTTGACATAAAGGGCAAATTGCAAACAAAATATCAGCATGAAAGCAAGCCCCAGTGGAAATAACCCTGGGTGTGTGTATATAATGGGGATGGCAAACTGGAAACTGCACAGGCTGGGTGTACCTGACTGCTCCTTGTACCTTTTGGCTGCTGTGTAACTGTAGAAGTTAGGTGGGCTGAGACTTGGGGATTTTTCTTTTCTTTCTTCCCCCATATTCTGACCTTTGTTCCATGGAAGAAAACAATGAGTTTGCAGACTGGTGGCTGAATATTCTCAATGAAAGCAGTTAAGAACCCCATGTACTCTACCAATTGCTACGTGGCCAGTTTGGGCTTTACCTTGTAATCTCAGGTAAGGAATGAGTCAAGAAAAATTTGCAATAACAAAAACAATTGTCTAGGGGATGACATTATTATCAGCAGATCCAAACTTTGCCTGTTTCTGTCAATTGTCTCCCTCTAAGAAGGAACAGGAACAAAACCCAGTGACTGTAAGTGGTCCTCTGCACCTGCAGCTCAGGTACAGACACTGAGCACAGTCACAGCTTTAGGCTGGATATCAAGAAAAGTTCTTCATCCAGAAGGTGGCTGGGCACTAGAACAGGCTCCCCAGGGAAGTGGTCACAGCACAAGCCTTGAAAAAGTGTTTGGGTAATCCACTCAGGCACATGGTGTGATTCCTGGAGGGTCCTGTGCAGGGGCAGGGGGCGCACTCAATGGTCCTGATGGTCCTTTCCATCTCAGCATATTTCATCATTCTACGATTCTAGAACATGCTACCTAAACCTCTTCTGGCACAACTTGAGCCTGTTTCCTCTTGTCCTTTTGCTTGTCACCTGGGAGAAGAGTCCAACCCCTGCAGGCTACAACCTCCTTCCAGGTAGTTGTAGAGAGCATACATCTGAAAGATTTGTCCCCTCTGCAGTAACACTTCATTGTGTATTCTGTAGCTTTGTTTGTATAAGAAGTGAAATCTTATTAAGACAAGAGCTCACTACAGCCTTCTGCTATTAAACACTTCCCCTGGGAGGAGGAAAGAGACTCCTGTTTTGCATAAGATTATGAGATGGACTATTAGTTCTGTTGCAAATTAAACAAAAATTGCTTTCCCTGTCTGCTTTAATAAACCTCATGTCAAAAAGCCCAAATCCACAGGCATTACATGGAAATCACATTTGCCTAAAATTTTCCTGAAAACAATTCTTCTCACTTAGAAGCAAATGAGGAACAAAAAAATATAAATTAGTTTATTCCTCAGACAGCCTGAGAGATCTTTTGCTGTATTTAGGGCTATCATAATTACATCCATAGTAAGTAATTGAATTTAAATGAAGGGAACAAATGTCTCACTGATTTTGTGTGCATGAGACAGAAAGATTAATATTTATGATTAAGAATCATTTCTTTCCTTTTCTTTCTTTTTCCACCCATTACTTTAAATATGAAAAGCCAAGCTCTTTACCATACACTCCTGCAGCATACAGTCCTAGGTGATGAATAACTCCAAGCACAACAGCTATGGGGGTATTGTTTGTACATGCTCATGAAAGGAATGACATCCCACTTCTCCATCACATCAAAACCCTCAGAATGAAAGACATATTCCCTTGCAAACTTCACTGGGCTGCTGAACACTGCTCACCTTTTTCCAGTGGGATAAAACCTGGAGCAGGAGTTGCCATCCCAGGCGCAGTACGGATCTCGGGCTAGGCAGCAGTCAGCACAGGCGGTCCCGTAGATGTGGCAGCGATGCAAGGAAACCTGGGTGACCCCTTCATCTGAGCTCACATACAACTGTTGCTGCAGGAGGAAATGGGAGGATTTAGTTCAGATGTGGAGGAGTTTCACCCAAGACCTGGCTAACACACCCAAAAAACCTTTCAATTAATTTTGGAATTAACTCAAGGCCAAGAGCAGAGCCAAAATACATTAAAGTCAAGATCAACAGAAATCTCCCAGGTGAATAGGCCAATATTATTTCCACCTTCCTGCTAGAAAACACCTAGAAACACAGGGGAATGTTAATGGTTTTTTGGACATTGAGTGTCATTGTTCTGTTCTGGGGCAGACAGGCTGACTTAATATTGCTCAGATTTGAGAACTTGGTTCTTATTCAGTGAGGATTATTGGCTCAAGCCTTTGAACTAAGTATTTTCTCTGCACACAGTCTCTTTAATAAATATTATGCAGAGTTTCTAGCTGGATCTTCCAGTGCCTACATTTCCAAGATGTAAAACCTAGAGATTATGTTGAGGCTTATGGCCAGATTCTGATAGCCTTATATACCTGGAAAAATAAGCCAAGAGAACTTTCACAATAAATCAGAGCTTTTGCAAGAGAAGTTCAAAGGGCATAGATCATTACCAAAACCCGCGCCAAAATGACTGTTTTACTCAAAAAACAATTAATCATTCTAAAAAATATAAATTAATATTGAACAAAAACCCCTTGAAATTCCTTTGATCTTCCTGTCATAAAAATGAAAAAGCATACTGAATTCAACTTAGTGAATAATATTTACTTAGTAGTAGCTTTGTAAAATATTGAGCAACATCTTGCTTGCAAAATCATAGAATACACATTTTCAGCTTTTGTGTTAAGCATTTCAGCAGAAATCCTCTCAGCTGTTTTCACCATTCTTATTGCCATTCTTTATTACTGCTAAACAAACATGCGCAATAGCACCATGGATCCAACAGCCCCAACACTGCCTTTTTACACTGATCAGACAGACTTTCAAGGAAAAATTTCTATTTGAGACTTTAGAGAAAAAAACAGGGAGGGTGAATTTCCTCTCCAAATACTTTTTTTTTGATTCCTTAATTATAAATCAAAACAAGAAATCTAACACTTTCAGTTAATTAGAAATGATACATAATGAATAGAAATTGTTTTATCTTAGTGCAAGGGCATGTAAACAGCTCGTGCAAACGTCAGTCAAGTTTCTGTACTCAATATGGAAAACTTTCCTATATTTAGTGTGCTCCACAAGAACTGATATTCTAACATCTAAGTCAATTTGCTTCTCAATAAGCACTAAGCAGGCATTCCACTTTGCCTTACCTTTTTAGATGAAATCTTCATTGATGTTATAGGAGAATTACTCTGAAAGACAGAGTAACAAATCATTGTCAAGAACTCTGTCCCAAAATTAACATTTAAAAGTCACTAAAACCTTAGTCATATCTAAGAAAACTATACATTTTTATATCCTCAAAAGAGAGCACTCACTCCTACTGCTATTTTCAGAACTAAACAAATGACATATAAACAATTAATGTCTCACAAAATATATCGCTGAAACTCAACCACATTATTATTACATGCATCTAAAAGGTTTTTGTACACTTATAATTAACCTGCATCTGCACTATCTCAGAAATAGAAGAGCCATTACTTTAACTTTGTAATAGGAAATGTTTTTTCTTTAATGATGATGATAAGGAAAAATCATAAAATAGCTCATTAATATTTACCACATGATTCAGATAAGAATACAAAGTTCTTTTCTTACAAATTATTTACAGTGCATACAGTTTGGTTACCATGCAGCATGTAAATTCAGATTGTCAATGACCAGATTATTTTAAAATGGCATAAGTGTTCTTGAATGTTTCTTTCCCAGAGACAGTACTGTATACTACTGTGTGTCATCAGAGCAGTCTATTAATGTCTGTGTCCAAATCAAATATTAAAGAGCTGGAAAAGGTTTTCTTACAAATTATTTACAGTGCATACAGTTTGGTTACCATGCAGCATGTAAATTCAGATTGTCAATGACCAGATTATTTTAAAATGGCATAAGTGTTCTTGAATGTTTCTTTCCCAGAGACAGTACTGTATACTACTGTGTGTCATCAGAGCAGTCTATTAATGTCTGTGTCCAAATCAAATATTAAAGAGCTGGAAAAGGAATTGTTACTTTCCTTGCCTTAAGTAATTATGTTCATCCAAACAAGTGATAAAATTGATGGTAATAAAAATGTTCAGCATTTTTTTACGGCTCAGCATTTGCTCAGTCACAAAGGAAAGCTGTAACAGTGGGCTAGGATTAATTGCAGATGACCACAACACAGCAGGGAGGTCAGGACCAGAAAATCTGGCTGTGAGTCATGTGAATTGGCAAAGGTTTGGAGAAGTTTAAAGCTGCTTCATGAACTGTTTGGAGTCTGCAGGTCAAATGCAACGTTGGACCTCATGCCACATTTTCCTTTCCTTGTTTACTCTGGAAGAGGATCTCTGTGCACAGAGGCCCAGAAACGAGGTTTAGGCTGAGATTCCTCTCAGCCCACCTATCTTTGTGCTGTATTAATTTATGTTTCAGTAAATGGAATCTGCAATATCTTAATGAAGAGTGTGTTTTAATTAATATCACTCATATATATCTTTTTTAGCAGGAGATCTTCAACAAAAGCCTAGGAAGACTAGCTATGCCTTTATGAGTGTTCCTTTTCTTAAGGAAACCATTAATGCTGCCTCAATAAAGAAACTTAAATTTTCCTTTTTGTATTCTGTCAATGAAACAGAGAAAAGGCCATGACAAAATCCTTAACTAAGTTTATAGACACATAATACCACTTGCCCTGAGACTACTGTTTAATGAATAGCCCATCCAAATATTTGAGAAGGACTTTTCAACACGAGGGTGAACATTTTCTTTAAGTTATTACAACTGTTACATGCCAGAGTGATTGACAGAGACTATTCCTTTATCTCCCTGTCATTTTTGTGTTTCTTTTCAGCTTATGTTCTTTTAAACTTGTAGCTTTCTTGGCTCCAGAGGCATGTGACTTTGAAGAACAGGAGTTAAGCAAAAACAACACTAATTTGACTTCATTTTGCAACTGAGAACTAGGACAATCTTCAGATAATCAAAGTACAGAAATCTGAAATTCCAACCATACACAGCAACAGCCTCTGTATTGATGCCGATGATGGAAGTCTCCTTCTGGAAGCCATTAGAACATGACCTCCTAAAAAACTGATTATCAAAATCCTTCTAGCCAGTATATCAACATAAAAAATAGGCAACTGAAATATAGGAGAAGAAAAGGCCTTCAGCTAGCTCTAACCTTCATAACAGTCAACATTTTGTAATCTTTATGTGGTTATCAAACTGACAGCATGCACATTTACTTGATCTTTTACCAAATCACAGTTGCCCTTGCCAAAGTCTGTTAGAACAAAGTGTTTGTGTGAACATACACACTGGAAAAACAAAAGAAGGAGAAAGCCAAACCTGAAAAACCTCCATCTCTTCCAAAATGAGTTCTCCACTTGCAGAGAAGTTGGTGGGTAGAACAACAACTTTTTGTACCGTTCCTTGATCTGCAATAGGTGAGAACAAGTGAGACCATGTAACACAGAGAGGCAGAAATAAAAAAAAATATAATTTTTTTTCATTAATTATAAAAGGAAACCATCGAAGCAAGCACTATGACACAGAGAAAGGTAAGAAATGTTCAGTAATTTCTACAGTTTGGAGTCAGTAAGAATGATGAGATGATTTCTTATACAGGAATACTATCACAGTATTATTCTCATATATGAACATAAGCCATGATAAGGTTGAAAATATCACCATTACAGTCACCATTCTATACAAAGAGATAATCAAAATCAGTATATTCTGCTGCTGTACAGACACACAGAGGCAGACTTTATCCTAATGATCTTAAAGTAAAACACAATTTAAACAGGTAAAAGGGAGCTACTGCAGGATGTGATATATTCATATCTGATAATAAAATGCTAGGATAACTGATGCCATGAAAGGTAAACTTTCCAAAGAATAACTCTATCTAGACGTAAACACACTAAGATTAAAGCATTTTTAAATGAAATTAAACCAATAATCAAGTACATTATCTATTGGTAGGAGTTAATATTTTGCTCTGTAAGATAAAAAGAAAAAGCAAGGTGAAGATATTTTAGCTATTGTATCATGGTTTCCCTCTCAAAATACAGCTCCAAGCCTCACAAATCCACTCAGAACAAAGGAGTAAGCAGAAATATGTGGCAATGACAGTGTTTTTGCAGGGTAGATGTGATGAGTGAGAACAAAGGGGAATTTGTGACTAGTTTTCCAAATTTCTTTTATGGAAAGAATATGTGTGATGAAGGGGTCCATCTGTGAAGGCTCTTACAGGCTGACACAGCCACTGAAGTATTTCTGATGTGGCAGAAAAGGCAGACTGTGGAATAATCATAAGAATGGGCATTTTAACTTGGAAAAAGCACAAAGAATTCCTCTCACCTGAAAGACCTAGAAACTAGACTGAGTAGAATAAATCTATCTGCTCAATACTGAATCTGAGGAATGAGAACACATGGTACAGGTTCTGTTCAGCCTTCAAAAGTTTTAAGAGCAATGTAGAATTGTGCAGTTTATAGAACATTAGCACAGCACAAAACAGGCAAGTATCTACATTTATTCGGAAATTTTAGTTTCCTCTTTGGCAAATTATAATGAAGACAATGTAAACTGAAAAAGTTCAATTTTATTTTTGCTTTAAGCTCAGTGACTAAATTCTATAGCTAGAGCTGCAGGGTAAGATGATTACTGTAAGTAATTTACATCTCCTTATTTCACTCAAGGAAGCCAGACACCACCACCACCACCACCACCACCACTACTACTACTACTACTTGTTGTTGTTGCTGCTATTATTATTACTACAAAAAAAAAAGGTTTAAAGCCAGAATATTGATATTTAATAACTTGCCCACACACAGAGAACATTGCAGTATTTTGTCTTTAAAAAAAAAAGAAGGAAAAGAAAAACTGAAAGCTGACAAGACTTAAAAATGTGGAGCTATCAAGGGTACATGCTCAGGGCATGTTAGGCATGAATTTTTCATGAGAATTTTCCACAGAGACATTTATTCTCATTACACAATGGCATGATAAAACAGTTCCTTCTGAAGAAACTTCACTGAAACCAAATCTTGTGATAGCACAGCTGTGGTCTAGCCTGGGTGCCAGTATTAGCTAAGCTATGAGAACCTGAGAGAGATTTACTAACTGCCAGGACCCACAGAAGTGTTAAACTGCTGCAGATGCCTCCCTCAGAGGAAAGGAGAAAGGCGTGTGTGTATTTCTTCTCCTACTTAAGGGAATAACCCACTCACACAGCTATATGGCTTCAGTCCAGTCTACCTCTGCTTCTTTGCATTCTTTTATCAATTCTCTCTCTCTAACTTATACTCTACTTGATAAAATAATCAGAAGTGCAGGAAGGAATGGCAGCTATTTGTGGTGTTTTTTTGAAGCTGCCTGCAAAGTGTCAAGTACCTGTGACCCTGACATACAGGGCACTAAGCATGTTGACAGTGACCTTACCTGCAAAGGAATGTAAGGCTGCTGAGCCACTGAAGAACCGGTTTATGTCAATGATCCATTAGCACATGCCACACATTTAAAATTCCTACATTGTCTTGAGTCCTTCAAACATTGCCCCAAACTGAAATCAGAACTTGAAGGGAGATTTTATCCTGGGCATGGGCACAGAAAATACCGATAATGCCTGACGCCAAGTCCCTGCATCCTAATAACCTCTCCTATTTGTAGAGCAGGCTCCTATCTGCCTTTTTGTCACACCCTAGAAGAACACACAGAGTGAAGGACTGTTTACCTTCCTATTCATTCCATTTGACTCGGGATTTTATCATTTGCTTTGACTCAGTATTGTACCCTGATGGACAAATCCTTGTAGAAGGTAATGTTCCATTGTTTTGAAGGAGACTTAACACAGCATTTAAAATAAATATTCAAGTAGGCAATAGAAAGCTATTAATTAAATAACATTTCTTAAAGCAACGGATTCTCTTAGTCTGTACATATATATCTCTCTCTATACACCTATATATAAACACTTCCAAAAATACACAGCTTATAGGCTATAGTTCTCCCATTGCTTCTAAAATAGTCTTGCTACTGTAGTCCAGCCTTTTCCTTAATAATTGAAAAGCAAATATTTGTCCCCAAACCTGAATTTTTATTTCTTTCTCAGCAGCACTCCAGTCTCCACTATAAACACAAACTTGTATCTGACAAATCCAGTCACTTACATGCGTTCACATAGAAAGCTTATGGTATATTTGAGTTTTGTCAAAAATCATGTTTGATTATTTCTGCTAATAGCAAAAAAGTGAGCTAAATTCCCTGAGTCAGAGGAAAGGATGAAGCACTGTGCACTGCAGGACATCTATGCAAAGCAGTGCCTGAGGTGTTTCTGAGTGTATTTCACAATAGATGATATTTTATGCTGTAAATCAGGCATAAGAGATCATCAAACAAGTGCAGGTGAAATTTTTTCAAGTTTGGTCATTGTATGAAATTAGAAGGTAATGCTCTAAAATTCATAAAATTGAACAACATGGTTTCCTTTGCCATTTACATGTTCCTTCCAGAAATCCAATTGAAAACAGTTCTCTATTGCTATGATTTTAGACAGTCATGAAAAAGCTACTATGTGTTCAGAATATCAATCTGCCGCTAGAAATGAAGAGCTGATTTTTGCTCACCACTTTCTTCACTGGGAGCTGTTTGCAGCCTTGCATCAGCTCAGCAGTCTGTGAGTCAAGGGGAGATGGACAAACAGAAGGGAATCTCCCTCAAGCTGACAGCAAGAGGACAAGAGTGACTTAAAATGCTTTTCCATTTAAACCTGCTTCACAAATGCAGGTGTCCCAGCTTGACATTAAAGACAATGGTACTGAGATCACATTCCCTCTGAGAGGACTGAGAAACTGGGAACGGCAAGGGAGGAAAGTGCAGGCTAAAAAAAAAAAGGTGTAGAATGTATTCAGAGTGGGAAATAAATGAAGAAGGAAGGCATTCCCATAAATGGAATGAAAGCATAAGAGGGAAATCATCATCATCATAATTATAATACTATTTATTGAAATGCAAGGTATGATTCTGGACTGGTATTAATCATCTAAGCTTCATCAATACCAGTTAGACTGTGCCTGATTACATTAATTCCTGGTCTGTCTGACCATGGGCAATGGAAAAAGCAAAGCTTAATGAAAATACATGAAAAATACAGAGGTTTTTGGCTGAATCAGAAGGTCTGAGTATAAAACTCATTCTCTGAATTTGACTAGTTTGTATTTCCCCAGTTCTAAGTGAACACTGCAGCTGTCGGTAATGTGAGCCTCAAAGAGAGCTGGGACCCATTTACCCCTGGGCCACATCACAGGGACAAACTGAACTACAAATAAAACTCCCAAATTTTCCACATCATAAAAAAATGACTGCAATAGGCACCACCTACTACTCTGATATGAGTTTTGAGAGGCTTCCCTCAATAATCCCAACCCCTGATGTGTATGACACTGCTGGAGACCCTCTAAAAACTTTTTCTCCATGTTTTGCCTGTCAGCCTAATGGCAGCTAATTATTTCTGGTCTCTTATCTGAGTTGAACCTGATGTATACAAATAACCTTACAGAGAAAAAAGAAAGCAAAAAGTTCATAGAATGTTTGAAATCAGTCTGAGAAAACCTTGAGGCTCAGCAGAGCACCTGAGAGGGTGGCAGGTTAGCAGTCAGGGCTGACAGCCACGTTCCCATGCTGTGTCTGCTCTCACTCAGAGCTCCCACCATGGCCACTAATCTCTCTGTGCTCAGTTCACTCATCTGTCAAATGGGGGCAATTTTTTTCCAGCTCATAATATCTCTGTGAAACTTCATAAAATTCAAGCTGCATCAAAGAACTAAAGGACAGATACAAATGCTCACACTCAAGAGTGAAGCTTTTGGAGTTTAGCTCCAGTTCAGTCATTCTTTTGGGACACAGTGTGAGCTTGCTTGAATAAAACCTGAACAAGGGAAATGAATCAGGTAGAGGCATGCCCTCTTAACTTACATATCACCTTAAAAGTCTGTGAAAAAGCTTTGGATGAACAGGTCAACAAGAGGTTATGAATTACTCAGGCACTATGACCAAGAGGAAGAAGGAAATTGTGTCTGACGTCTGTTGTGCCACTGTTGTGTAACATCACCTCCCCAAGCTCACAGTTACAAAGCTGCAGCCAGGAAAACCATGGGAAGCAAGCTTGCTCTTTTGGCCAGATTATCTCTTGATTAGAATCTGTAGATCATTTGGCTATGGCATTACTGGAGGCTACTGTTGTCAGCAAGTGTTAGTTTTCCAAAAAGACAGCCATCATACAACACCATGAAAATGAGTATTACAAACTTATGCTCTGGAAACACTTAATGCATCTAGACTTTGAAAACAAATGTTTCATCAGAGAAGAAAAGATAATGAGAAACATCGATCAGCCTCATGCCACATCAGATGCATGTGGCTGACATTAATCATCTCAACAGGCCACATTGAAGTCTGTAGTGTCTTTTTATGACAATAACTTAGATCTCTTTCCAGAAAAACATATCATATCTTGATATCAAGAAGCTGAAAAAAATCTCATTGGTGTCCATAGCTGTTTAATGTACCCAAGTTTGACCCAGACATTTAAATATTTTTGTAACACCAGAAGCAATAAAAAAACCCCATGAATAATCTTTTGGTTGTGCAATCTGTGCGTACTTTGACCAAAGTAAGCAGTAGGTGGCATGCTTAATAAATGAATATTAATCTCACAAATATGTTCTCATGGTGTTTTACTGCTGTCTTAAAACTCAGATAGAAAACAATCTACCAAAGGATGAACACAAAATACTGAAAGCTCAGGTTCTTTAGATATAACTGCAATAAGTAAACAAATTACATTACAACTCTAGGGTGAATCAAAAAAACTCAGGACTGAGTCCTGCCCCATCACAGAAATGGAATAATTGAAACAGAACTCTAATCCCAAATTCTTGAATTGAATATGTTATTTGTCATTGAATAGGGAAAAAAATACCATAAAAATTACTCTAGTCAAATATGCAAATGAGTGATTATATTCTTTCCAAGTAAATTATCTCTTGGGTTTCTGTTTGGGAAGACAAGGTAGGTAGACAACACTCTTCTCTTGCAGCACTGCTCTCTACCAGTCCAGACTTGCTCCTTACTCCAAGTCAGCTCACGCCAGCCAGGGGTGAAGAGATCCCTTAGGGGAGACCAAACAAATCTAGCAAGCTTTGGGCAGTGCTTTGTGAGTCTTCATGTTTAAAAGCAGAGCAAAAATGGGAGATTGTAATCGTTTGAAAAGCATGGAATGCCACATGAACAGTGTCTGCTCCTGGGATTTATTTTGTTTGCTGTGCAGGTAAGCAAGGGATAAAAAACAGTGCATTAACTCTGGGTATGGAGCAGCCCCTGTGAGCACAGCACTTCTGTCTGGGGGAGCAAAGGGAACATTACATTTAGTTCACACCAAGGTGAAAAAATTACAGAGCTGCCGATGCCCTCCTGTGCCATGGCTACATGATGAAAACCACTGGGGTTGTCGGAGCTCTGTACTTCTGTTATTCTTCACTTGCATTCAGGAACTGATTTATTACTAAGGCTATAGAGGAGGAAGCTAAACATTTTGTGTGCTTTGCATCTGGCAAGACATAAAACACTCTGATTTCAAGCATGAGACAGGTCACTGACAGTGACAGACATGGCTGGAAACATCTCAGTTCAGCAGCAGTAACTCATCATTTGAACCAAGTGTAATTGTCACCAGGTGCCAAGTCCCATTGTCTCCGGCTGTGGGGCTCCAGGCTCCCAAAGAAATTATCACATGAAATTTTCCTATACAATGTGGTTTTTGCATTTGCTGGGATGAACTGACACCAAAGCAAATCCCCTCTGCATTCCTTTTGACACTTAATATCTCTATCAAATCCTCCTGAGTCTCACAGAAAGCAGAGAATAAAGAAAACAAGTTTCTCCTCTCAGTGGCTGAAACTTGATCACTTTTATTTTAAAGGGCTGGGAAATGCAGTAACTTGCATTGCAACGATTTCTTTGGAGGAAGACCTTGGAAGGTATTAATGTCCTGTGCCCTGCTCAGGAAGAATAATGCCTGCCCTCCATCTCACTAGAAAGGAGAAAATGATCCTTGCCTCCAGTGTAATGAAGAAGATAAAGCAATGAATATAAAGTATCAAAAGCTGCACTTTCTGTATCTGATCCATGATGGGTCCTGTACTGTTACACAGAGGAGATTAACATAAGAACAACGTGAGTTATGTTTAGTTTTTAACAGCTCACGTGTGTGTATGAGGCCACATTGATCACCTAAAACCAGTCAGATGGTCATCAAAGGATAAAATGAAATTACCTATGTTTACCTCTTGCAGAGTTATTAAAATGCTTACTACCAAATTGTGATTTCAAGGACATTTCAGCTTTTCAGTAGTTTTCCAGCTTTAACTATCACTGCTACATTAGCAATTTATATGGTCTGGGAACTTATGTCTCAATCTTTTCCACTAGGTTTTAGTAGAATTTGCCTCCAAATAACATTAGGTGCTTACAGAGCATTTTAAAATAATGGCACCACAATACATTGGAAAAAATGAAATAAAATGTTAATTTGAAAGATCTGCACTAGCCTACCAATTTATTACTTTGACTAAATATAGTGATTTGTCAAGGAAGAAAACTAACAGTAAAGTAAAACTTCTCTTTTATCAAGTTTTCTTGTGCAGTTGTGTAACAAGAGCAGGATGCTCTCTATCAACACTTCTGATATTTCTATAGTAGAAGAAGACTTCTGCAGGAAAGGAAAAAAAAATCCCAACAGCTCACTAAGTCAAAGATTGTATCTGCATTAATGAAACTAAGGAGAAAATGTGGGTTTATGTTAGTGGTGGGGAGAGGGAAAGGAGAGGAAGAACCCACCTTGTAGAAAACCCTGTCCTAATTAGGTTAATTTAATATTTTCCAACAACTGCAGATAGGAGAGAGTCAAGAATACAAGAATACCTTAAAACCCATTTATCAATTTCCAGTCAAGAAAACAAAAATACCCAGATCAAAAACTTACTAAATTCTCTGAATAATTAATTGCCCTGACTATGCCTTATCATATACTAAGCATTCTCTCTACATCAGATGGAGACTTGGTAAAGGTTTGGGGAAAAAATATGGAATCATAGAATTCTTTAGGTTGGGAAAGACCTGAAGGAACACCATTTGGGACCAGCTACCAGCTGGATGTAACTCCATTCTCCTCCACTCTCTGGGCCCAGCTGTCCAGCCAGTTTTATCCCAGTGAACAGTGCTCCCATCCAGGCCATGGTCAGCTGGTTTCTCCAGGAGAATGCTGTGGGAAGTGGTGTCAAAGGCTTTGCTAAAGTCCAGGCAGACAACACCCAGAGCCTTTCCCTCACCCCCTGTGTGGGTCACTCGGTCATACAAGGAGCTGAGGCTGGTCAGGCAGGACCTGCCTTTCACAAACCCATGCTGGCTGGGTCTGACCCCCTGGTAGTCCTGCACACACCATGTGATGGCACTCAAGATGTTCTGCTCCATAAGCTTCCCAGGAGGTCAGCATGACAGGTCTGTAGTTCCCCACATCCTCCTTGTGGCCCTCCTTGCGGATGGGCATCACATAACTTCCTCCCCAGTTAGGCAGGACTGCTGCTAAATGATGGAAAGTGGCTTGGAGAGCACTCTGCCAGCTCCCTTAGCATCCTTGGGGGGATCCCATCCAGCCCCAAGGACTTGTGTGTGTCTAAGGGGTGTAGCAGGTCACTGACCAGTCCTCCTTGGATTATGGAAGCTTCACTCTGCTTCTTATTCCTGCCTCAAGGGATGGGAGCCTGCAGAACTGGTCTTGCTGCTAAAGACTGAGGCAAAGAAGGCATTAAGTACTTCAGCCTTTTCACTGTTTCCAGTAAAGGATGGAAATTCTCCTTAACTTTTTGCTGCTAATGTATTTATAGAAACATTTTTATTGCCTTTTACAGCCGTAACCAGATTGAGTTCTTGCTGGGCTTTAGCCTTTCTCATTTTCTCCATCCATAACCAAACATGAATTAAGTGGTTTTGTTTTCCTTTCACTGAACTGCAGAAACCTGTAGCCTGTAAAAGACATCTGGTGCAGTCCCACACTCAAAGCAAATCCTATTAGAGCAGGCTGCTCAATGCTGTGTTTGTTGGATTTTGAACCTTTTGAGTCTCTGAAGATGGAGAATTCATAATCTCTCTGGATCCTTTTTCCACTGTTTGATCATGGTGATTGGCAAAAAACTTTTCCCTTTATATCTACTAGCATTGCTTCACATTGCAACTTGTGTGAAATCCCTCACCTTGGCACTGAGCACCTTGAGAAGAGTCCTCATCTGTTTTTTTCCCACTAGGTAGTTGTACCCACCCATTTGATAGCTGTCAACAGCATTAAGGTCTCTCCTTAGCTTTCCCTGAATAAACCCATTTTCTTATATTTTTCTCATGCATCATATCATACAATGCCTCAACTGATCTTGCTCCATTAGGTCAATGTTTTCTTTGTACTGGTGAGCCCTCAGCTGGGCACAGTATTTAAAACAGGAGCCAAATACAGGAAAAAAATCCTTTCCATCAACCTGTTTGCTGGATACACTTCTGCACACAGAGCACAGTGGGCAGTTGGCCTCCTTTGGCACATAGGCACCCTGCTGATTTTGATAGTTGAAGAGGTTTTCTTAAGTAGAGTGAAGAGAGTTACTTTTAATCCTCTCCCTGTAGAAGCCTGAAATTCTTAAGAGATTTTTTAACACCCGCTTCCTAAATCTAATATAATATGGTTATTCCCAGCCCCATGTGAGTTTGTTGGCAGACACAGTCATTCTACCAGTAGAAAACAATCAAGGCCCCAATAATATGTGAACCATAAAAGCATTGCAAGCCATCTCTGTAATCATTTTCTGATGTTCAGACATATATTTGTTCTCCTAGAGCTCCTTTCCTTTGTTCTACTTGAAAGTAAAAAAAGTAAAAAAGATTAGCCTTTGTGCCTATTGACCTCCAATGCCCTGCTAAACCAGTGGGAGTTTCAGATGTGAGTGAGTCCTAGGGTCTAGTCAGAGTACCACTCTACTTGTCTGCTTCAATCTAAAGGGTGTGATTCATATCAGAATATTTTAAAAGATCTAAATTTATCAGTACAAGAACCACTTAACCTGTTCCCTGCAGACTTCAGACACGTAACACCAGATTCAAATTTGATGTAAGTAAAAGCAAAATATAGGTTATATTAGACAGAAATTATTTTAGAATATTTGGATCAAGTTCTCTGTGTCCACTACTGCTAGGACTCCAACCATTTGTTTCTTTTTCTCTGCTAAGTACTTCCATATTACTACTGTTTTCTGGAGGAGTTGTTTCTGCCTTTGCAACAACTTGATCAGATTGTGCTTTTTTTCAGAAGTAGGTTACACAGCATATATTAAATGATGATGAGAGTATAAAAAACGATAAAGCTAGATTTTGGTATTTTTCTTGTATTACAGATTATCAAAATCTAATGTTGAATCATATTGCAGACAACCACACTCAAGAGAGATCCAATAAAATATATACCAATGTTGTTTTTTGTCTCAAAATTAAGATCAATATATTGTACCTCTTGCACATAATGATGTCTATAGTAAAAAGAAAAATACACAGAAAGTAAAGAGAACATAATTCATGGATTTCTATAACATTTCTGTCTATTGCAAACATTTAAACAAATATTTCTGAAAGCTATAAATTGTAAAAATCAGAGTTGATTGCAGCACTGCAACAGAGGAAAATGAATGCTGCCAAATTTGTCTTACCTGTTCCAAGAAACAAGACGTGGTATCTCCCATCAGCAGCATTCACTCGATCCACAGCAATCTTTGTGTACTTGTAGTCAGCTCCTATCCTGATGATTAATGGCCTCTTGTGTATGGGGTAAATGGGATTAAACATCAAAGGGTGGTTCCTAATGAAGGTCACAACATCGTCTGGAAACTCTTTGGTTGTCCGCACATTGGGTGTGAAGGCTCCTCCCGGGCACTGTAAGAAACAGGCACAGTAATGATGAACAGTACTTATCATCTTTCAGAGAGTTTTCATCTCCAGATCATTTACAAATATGGACAGATAGCTCACAAAGGAAATTCCCAAAAAAAGCACTTCAGACTTGGGCCAAAACGTACTATATTCCAGTAAAGGGAATGAAGTGTTGAATAGCTACACTTTGAACTCTCATCACTTCTGACAAAACAAACCAAACTGTATTTTCACACTTTCAAAATCCAGCTTGATGACAAAGATCTGCACTGCTGAA
>NW_005054595.1:111653-133950 GCF_000277835.1 Geospiza fortis | reverse complement strand
TGCTGAACCTACTTCTGCATGTTTTATGCTTCAAAACTGCCTGTTCAAAAAAAAAAAAATCCAAGAGGTTGGTACGGGAAGTTACCAAACTTTTGCATCTGTTTTTTTTTCACAGAATTAGTTCAAAGGCAGAAAACAAAATCTGATACTTAATTGCAATTTGGCCAATATTCCTCTTGTCATTTTTTTGATTACAAGATGATGAAAGGGCCCGCGACTCATCTTCATTTGAAAGAGAAATAATATGGAGTTAATGAGGGGGTCCCATAACAACTTCTTTATATCTGAAAAGGTTGTCTGTACATTCCCCTATGCCTTAGAAGTAACTGAAGTCCATGAATATTTTGGATGTTTCTTTAAACATCAAGAAGAACCATCCAAATAATCATCCCTGAGGCATTCTGGGCCTCATGAGAAAATAAAAGCCATCTTAGAAAACTCAACTCTTTACGGAGTTTGAAACTAAAAGGAAACTCTGAAGAAATCAGAGCTATGTCAGTAATTGGTACAAAGTTCTCCATGTACTTATGTTAATTTACTTGGGTTTTTTTCTCAGCTACCAGTACCTCACTTCTTATTGCTGCTCCTGAGCTTTCCTTTTTTCCCCCTTACTGTATTTCTGAACTGTGAAACTCTCCTCAGAGTACTGGAGATATTCAGAAGTGTTTCAACACAGTATTTTTCCAATTGGAAAATGATTTGTTCAATAAAAAGCACTTGATGGAAATTTGTTTATTTTGATGAGGGCCATTCTTACATCTAGGATGGAATTTCTGGTCAAAACCACAGACACAAAATAGCCAGTAGCTTAGGGAGAGATTTACCTCACCTGACTCCTACTCTCTTAAAGTCAGGCATTTATTCTTAGGTTTCCTCTGTAGTCAGTAATTCAGACTGAACACCCTGCTTTTAGATGGCTAAAATTACACAAAATGAATCATATTCTGAGAGACATGGACTCTCTCTGGGGATATGTGAGTCAGGTGTCCAACCTACCTGATGAGCTGCAATGCCAGAATTTGGGTTTTCACCTCCCGGGGCATCCCCGTAACCACAGGCAGGAGTGCCTGTTCTACCCTCACTTCTAAAGGCTGTTCCATATTGTGCACCCAATAAACTATTCATTGGGCATACCAGGAAACAAGTAGAGAGGGGACTTCAGCCTAATCACAGGCTTTAGAGTCATCTTCTGGCTCAATAAGAAGTTAATTATTTATACAAAGTAGAACAGCTCTGGTAGGAGCTCTTCAAAAGAAATTGCTCTGGCATCAGTACCCTCCAGGAAGAAGAACCAGAATTCAGATCAGACATGGGTTGTTTCTCTCATCTGACATCCTTGTTGATTTGTTTTTCTGGGCTCATATTTATCCTAAGGGTTTTGTTTTGGCTCTCATTAGAAACCATGCTCTATGTTAATGGTCTAGGACTGCTCACAAAGTTCAATTCTTATAATCTTGCTTGCTCTATCCTCTTCATATTCATCTACATTCCAGAAAATGTATGGAACTATCTGTTAAGATTAGCAATAAATGCTTAAAAAAGAACTGCATTCATCATTAGCAAGATTATTCTACTTGGTAGTGTTCTGCCAGACCTCAGTTCCTTTCAAGAGGGATTCTGTTTCACAAACAGCTCAACTTAAACTTTCCTGTCTCACATAGCTCAATTAGAAGTCTTTCTCTGATACTTTCAACCCTTCCATTATTGAGTTGGAGTCATAAGACTTTTGTCTGTGACTTATTGCAAAAATGTCTGTGCTATGATTCACACCAGCATGACCCTAAAAACTTACATTATATCATTGTTCCGAGCAAAGCTTTAACAAACATGTTTAATCAATTAATTCTTTTGCTAAACCAGTGACAAGCAAAAGATGATACTGAAGAAACCCATAAGCTCTCCCTTTCCTGGAGGGATTGAATGGGCATCCTTCACAGCTCATTCAAGAACTTGTCTACACAACTTGTCACACTTGATTATCACAATTCTTTAATTTACAACATATTCTCCAATATGCTGTAGGTACAAAAACTATTTCTGTAAACTCTGAAGAATGGAAACTACCCTCAAACATCACTGAGTTTAGTAGCAAGCTGCCAATTATGTATTTCTTTTTCCATAAGTAAGTTTTGCTTGTGGAGAAATAAGAAACCACTGGTATTTAGTGAAGGCCAGCCAAACACTGCCGAGTTGATCATGGCCAAAAGAACGTATTGCTTCATTTAATCCTACTGAAGCTACACTGAAGCCTTTCCATTGTTTATCCAGTGTACTGCAACATGATGAACTTTCACTTCTACCCAGAGGTTTAGTATGAATATCTCTTTAGGCAACTGCAAAGTAGGATTTTCCATGTCATATAAAAAGCCATCCCTGTCTAGTCCAGCATCCCAGAAGTTACAAAAAAAGTACATTCCACAGAAAAGAAGATCAAGCCCCACAGACGGCAAACTTGGCTAATCCTGTTAACTCTTTGAGCACAAATTCTGAGCAGCGAAAAATCCCCACGTCCCAATTTTCACAAATGCTTTGGTATAAGTGAAAAATAAACTTTGTGGCACACATTGAAAAGTGGAATTTTTTTGGCAGTAAAATAAAAGCAAAGCCAAAGAAATTTCATCTTAGAAAATATGACTTAGGGATACTCTGTTGTGGCTGAATCATGAGGAAACACAAAAGCCAGTGATCCAAAAATGAGCAATGGTCATCTAAAGGAATCTCTGTGAGCCATGAGCAATGATCTAAGAATTTATCTTCAAATTCAGAGCTCATCGGCACATCTGGAAAGTGTATATAATTTTTGTCACCATGTTAAATCCAAATCTGATTTTTTTTTCTCCTTTCTGTTGTGTTGCCCAATTTCTTTAGGCCAATCTGGAATACCTCAGAAGCCTCCATGAGGTGAACCAAAAAAAACATGGCAGTGGTTGAGGAAAGACATACAAACAAAACACTCTGAAGCAGGAAGAAACTGAAATGTGACTAACCACAAGAGTGTAGAACTTCCTGTTTAAATGGGTCTTTCTTCTAAAGCCTCAGTGCACTCTTGAGATTAGAACTGTATGAATTAATTGCAAGGAAAGACTAATGCCAGCATTAGACCTTAGTGGAATGTCAGGTATTGATTAGTTAATTCTAGAGATCTGGGAATGTAAAGTCCTAACTCTTATAGCCAGCAGCAACTGCACAAAAATGTCATGAAGAATGCTGTGAACAGGGATTGTGTGAACAGGGAGAGCTATTCCATGTATCTGAGCTATTCTATGTATGAGAGAGAAAAATAGAAAAAGAACAAGATTTTGCAGCATAAAGACAAATCAGACTGAAATAGTGATATGGTTAAAGGTCCCCACAGGGATTGGCAAAATTAAAGTAAAATTTAATTTCCTGTGATGAATGGAAAAGCACCAAAGTGTTAATCTAAAAAAAATATAACTGTATTGTTGAGAAATAATTGATGATTCTCTGCATATTTATTTTGTTCTGATACTTGAGAAACTGTAATACTTCATAGGAGTCAACACACACCCACACAACCATAATTCATTTAGCAAATATGGATTCAGACATGATTCTAGAGAAAGTTCATACATTCTTCATTAAAGCTTGAAGTATCAGATGTTACATTTCTGCGACATATAAATTAAGAATAGTTAAAAAGGTAAGTAAATAAAGAAAAAAGTGCATTAACAGCAACTTGTATGTAAGTAAATAATTTAAAAAGTGCACTAACAGCAATTTGTATATAAGTAAATAAAGGAAGAAAAAAGTGCATTAACAGCAATTTGTATATGTCATGAATTGAAAAGTAAGAAGAAACAATAGTTTTGTTTAAATATTTCATGAGATACTTTTACACAACTTGGAAACAAAGCTAGCTCTAATTGTGTACAGAATTTTTTGGAAGATTATAAATATCCCTGATACAATGAAAGGAAGTCCTGAAAGCAAGGCAAACAAAAAGCATTCTAACAAGGAAGATGATGGTGAACTGCATGGCAAGAAAATGTTTTTATTTCTAGGTCTCTCTTCCAAGATTCAGAACCTGGCATGGTATGACTTAGTCAAGTGACAAGTCCCAGAAACCTTGCTCTCTAAATTTTCTACTATATCTCCTAAGCATCTGAGTAGAGGTGCAAGATTCTAGAGAACTAAAGAAAATTCATACAGACAGAAAACAGACTTACAGACATTTGGATCCAGGCTGTGGAACACACTAACAATGCTGTCTTTGCATGCTTCTTTATTTAGCTACGTTTTGCACAAATGAACCCACAAAATGGAAATGTGCATTCAAACAAGGGAACTATCACCTAATGAAGCAGAAAGAGAAAGAACAACTAACACTTTACATGACTTTTAATTCTTTCTAGAAGACTTCCAGACACGACATGATTTGCGGTTGGATTTGCAGGCAACTGAAAAGCAAATAAAATAGTCCTGAATTGTAACTGCCACAGTCAGATACAGACTTTTCTCTTGGAGTAAATAATATTTATTTATGCATTAAACAAAGACAAGCAATTGGCAAGACTCAATAAACATCTTTGTACTTACGGTGCCAGGTCGTGGGTATGGAATTCTGCCCTGATATGGAATCAGCTGGTGGTTTGGGCCCTCCTTGTGCGCAAATGGTCCGTTGAACACAGTCTGGATGTCCGACAGATGATACACACACACAGCTGAGCCTTTAAATATGGAGCTGGAAGACAAGAGAAAGTTAGCATTGCAATCTACCAACTTTTTTACAGCTTTTCCAGAATTTTTCACGGTCCAATGATGAAAGATACCTCTAATATAATATTGTATACAATTTATTACTTTTATATGGATTTAAAACATTTTAAATCAACTCATCTAGCTGCCCAATATGCACCACTACTTCTTAAGACTTAGGACCTTTCTGAACAGTGAACTGAAAAAAAGAGAGAGGCAGGCACTATCCTACTGGTACAAAAGGAAGATTTCTTAATGGTAAATATAGAAGAAATATAATCTGGCTCCACTTAAATCAGTGGCAAAAGTATTGCTGACTTCAGTGAGGCAGGAGTTTTATAAACTTTGTACTGCCAAGCTTAGCACAGGTTTCCAGAACTCCGACCAGTATATTAACCACAAGATCTCCATGAGCCTCTTAAAATACATGGCTAAAATATTAATCAAAACATCCAGAGCAAATACAATTGTTTGGATTATTATAATCAGTTTCCAGCTTTTTTTTTGCAAAAAAATGGGGACAAGATGTGGCTGTAAAGGAATTACTCCCATACAGTCCTCAAATCCACCCATAAAACTGGTCTTATGAAGATCCAAGGTTGAAGCTTCTTGAGGGGAACCCAGGGGTTCAGCTAAGAAAAAAGTGGGCATGTTCTTCCCACTGCTCTAGATTCAGCCATGGGTCCAGGTAGCACAAGCCCTGAGTGGTCTCCATCACCCCATGATGATGAAGGACACTAGGGGAAAATTTTCCAGATTGATACTAAGGCTGACTACAGTGATTAAACTCCCTCATTTTTCCTCTTGCTGCATGCAAGGTTTGTGGTATTTATTTTTAAAAAATGGAAACTCCAGACAAGTCTAAAATCTGCCTAGTGTTAGCTGTAGGATGAAGATAATCCAAGTAACTGTTTTCAACTGAAGAAGAAAAAACACTCCAGAAAAAAGCCTGAAAACATTACACATGGTGTCTAAACAATAGAAGTGAAATCCACATTGCTCTCAGCTATATATGGATTAGCAGAATGAGCCTTTCAGATGGATTATGGTATTTGTGGAAATTTTGCTAGGTATTAATAGATTTTGAGAAATGCATTTAGTCTTTCCAGATGTTTCATATTAGATTTACAGCATATTATGACACTAAAAAAATTTAGCTCAGTATTAATCTATTTCCTTCTGTATGATTTAGATAAAAATACTAGTAGTTATTACTTCCTGTGATGTTTCTCTCTTGCTACTGTTATGAGTTGAAAGTTTACAGAGATGAAGATACAGGAACTATTAGGGAGTAAAAATCCTTATGGTTTCTGTATTTAACTAGATAAGATATTCAACCTGTAGTTGAACAAAAATAAAGCAAGAATACACCAATGCAGACATAAAAAATTCAGTACAGAGAGAAAATAGCTTGAGAACGAGAAAAAAGTGAAAGTTTCTCTTTTTTGTCACCTTATATGTTCCTGTGATTCAAATCTTATTTCCACTGACAAATACCAGAATCAGGTAGAAGTATTTCCAGTTCAGTCATGTTGCACCCCCAACATGTGGTTTTACTACTAAACATAAGCTCATCCTTTTCTCTTTTTGTGATGTAGGAATTACAGATAGCACCTAAGTTTACAACTTATGTAATGGGTTTTTTCCCCAATTAAATATCATAGAATCATATTCTCTTATCATATCTATATATTTGAGTAAGTATACCCCTATATCCCAGTGAAAAAACTCTTGGAGCAAAAAAAATCTGAAAGGATTTTTTTCTAAAAATTGCCATTAAAGGAATTATTAATAATAAATTACATAATTTTCTAATTTGATAAAATAATTTAAAATTAAAAAAAAATCCAGAAGACTTCTTTGAATGTAAGACATAAGAGCTAAATAATAAAGGGTAGCATATCAGAAATCAGGTGGTAGTAACCAATTTTACTCTTTGTTAACACTATGCAGTGAGGGCAAGAGGAAAAATAAAAAAATTAAGGTAGAGGTGGAAGAATCTGTTGGTCCACCTGCCAGTCTATCTTTGTGGAGAGTTTCAGCATAGTGAGCCATATCTAGGTGCTTCCACCACCCTTGGGAGCTCAGTAAGTGCTTTCTAAACCAGACAGTAAGTGAATACAACTGACTGGAAACAGGGAGCTGCAAGGAGGTGACCAAATGCCATGTAAGCTTGTCCTTTTGTAGCCAGCTGAAGCCAATATATTTATTTGCCATCTCTGTGATCATCAGCCAGCTGAGAGACTGGAAATGATTTGCATGAATTCATGTAAGATATCCTGGTTTGATCCTTCAGGGTGCTGGATGTTCTTCAGGAGGTGTTAAGTGCTCTCAGATGCCACATGAGTTCACTGCATTGAAGTCATCTAGCTTTCCACTGCTGAGCAGTGACAAGTGGCCCTCCATGGAAATGTTTTGCCAGCGGCAGCTGACAGTATGTCAGGAAGCAGTTTGCTCCAAGAAGCACAGCTCTGACATAGATACCAACAGCAATGATACTGAGACATCTGCATGCAAACCATAGCCACAGCAGACACACAAAATTGCCCAGCACAGCCTCATCCACAAAGCATCAGTTTCAGTTTTCATATAGAAAATCAGGCAGTTCAGCTAATTTTTTTCAAATCTCCATGTTTACCTTGATGTTGTAAAAATTCCATACACAAGCGTTGTTCTGGGGTTATCTGTCTCTAGGAGAAACACATCCTCTGTAAGAAAGAGAAAGAAAAACATTTTGAATATTTTCCAGTTTAACTGATGATTTTATTCCTTCTAAACTCAACAGTAGTTTTATCTCAGACTTGAATGGGAAAAAGGAGACTTAACCACATGAACAGATCACAGATGCATAAATCTAGCATTTAAACATTCAGAAACAAATTTGGAAATTAACTCCATGCCCTCTAGCCTTATGAAGACAGAAGGCAAAGATTTTCAAATACATTCAGGATCTATGTCACACATTTTTCTCAGCTGTATCTTGTTTCAGCGGGTTGTTAAGCAGTAGGAAAACATTAAAGTTGCAGTAGGTTTAAGACAAAGAGTTCCCGTAGATGGATGTAATCCAAAACAGGGAAATTAGGTGTTTTATTGTCCAGAACGCACTGGAGTGCCCTCACTAGAGCATTTTCAACATGATATGAATGTCAGACAGCTTTGCAGTAAAGACTGTGAGAGATGTAAAACTCCTGCCTCCTGTTGTGTAGGGATTTATTGACTGCACTGTGCAATGCTGTACCTACTCACTGAAATGGATTTACCCACTATTACCTCTGATCTGCTGATTTTTTTTTACACTTCAGTGAAAACTACTTTAATCTCTGACAGTTTCTCCTTACAAATGTTTTTAATCACTATAATCATGCTACCTCTTAAACTTAATTTACAACTCAAAAAAGACTGAACTGCGTGAGCTTTTTATCACAGAGTATGTTCTTTAGCTTTCCATTAATTCATGTGGCTCTTTCATTTAACCTGCTGAATTTTTTAAATATTCTTTTCAATGTGTCAAAAGCAAAAGATTTCACCATGCAGAACTGGAAGTGTTATACTCTCGTGAATTATACATGAACACAGAAGCATGTGTTTGCTCTCTCCCCGTTTTCTGAATTTCCAGCTGTGACTGTATTCTTCCTCTTTGCTAGGGAATTGTGCTGGGAGCCCATGCTGAGAGCATTGTCTCCTATTCACTATGGCCCTACATATTGTCATACAAGAAACTAAAAGCAGTTATCCTACTGCTTTGTTGAAGAGGAGGGTGTTGGTAAATCACAGTTCTGAAAGATGAGCTGCTGTGGCAGTGCTGAGGCACTGCAAACCTCACAAAATCAGTCCTCCAAGCACCTTGCACATTCCGAGCTAGAGCAAGTTAGGATCTGCTCCTAGGCCCAATCAGGTTCCATTGAAACCTTGAACTAAAGCAAGTACACCAAATAGTTGTAAACATATAAACTCAGAAAGACTCCAAACCCCATTTGCTATGGTGGGAATCAGGAATAATAACCAAGAAAAGGAATAGAGGATACAATGGAGAGAAGATCAGAACCAGATGCAGACCCAGTGCAGGGCACATTAGCTGCTTATAATATTTATATTTATAGTAAAGCACATACCAAATCTTCAAATACATGAATTCAGAACCATGATTTTGTGTATTTTAGCTACAAAAACCATAGAATTTGAAACTTTCTGGTACTGTTGTTTGGCATGTTGGTATCAAGCTATGCATCTATTAATTCCTTCATGAAAAGAAACCTCTTGTGATTGCTGTATGCATTGAATATTTACAGTATTTCATATGTTGAAACAAACATTTGTATGACTAAATGATTCCTGAAAAATAGTATTTATGGATAGTGCTATTGCTGGTGCCACTAACAGGATTTATTAGCATTATCTTGAATTACCAAACTGAGGACTCTACCGTGTGATCAAAAAATAGAAAAAATGCATTATGGAAAAGCTGTATGTCACACAGTGCTATAAGACACAGTTTCAAAGGGGATGTTAAAAACTCTCTATTGTAATCCAAGCTAGTAGCAAAACAGTAAGAGAATCACTTAGATGTTTCTTTACAAGAATTAATTCTTTACATATATCATTGTTTTACATAGTCAAGATTAATTACCTTAATTACCTTATAATTACACAGAGAGACTTATGAAGAATTTCTTGGTTTTGCTGTCATAAAACTGCAAGGGGAATTTTGTCATGGGCTTCGAGTGCTATGATTTCACTGTTATCAATTTGACTAAGAAACTGAATGAAAATCAGTCATTAAATAAGCACAAGGCACAGCATTTAGATGAAGTTTTAAGGAATGTTTTTTGTGATACCTAATTCATCAAAGTATGTTTCTGTTCCATCTTCATCCATTACTGAGCACACAAGTCTTGCTTTCAAGAATGTTGTCCACTTGTTCACGAGACTGCGCTGACCACCTGTGTCATTCTGGAAAGAAATATTGTTTTCAGAAAAGAAGAAATAAAACACAGCTAACATTTTACTGGGCTTTCCCACATTTTTCCCAGGTTAATCCATTATCTAGATAATTATCTGGTAAATTTAATATTAAAAATAGATAGGACTAAGCCAAATCCCCTCATCTAAGCATTCTATATGCAGAACAAACCAAGAACTAGTTTTCTGAGTGGACTTTCTCTGCTGGGCTAGCAGGATTGGAGGGTTGGGCAGTAGATTTTTGTGCATCAAAAAATCGAAAAATTTTTGTGCATGCTGTTGACTGGAAGTGACTATGGAGCTCTGCATCACTCATTGAAACCCAGGATGAAGTCCATGCTATCTCTAAAAGGTCTCATGATTCTATGCAGGGATGTTTCTTCCTAGTCCTGACAGCAGCATAGCTGCACCTGACCTAGTAAAACACACTAGCACATGAGGTAGATGCTCTAAACAGTAATCAGAAATGATGGCTAGCGTGGGTCAAGCTAGTTATGCACTGTTGCAAGTCCTGCTAGCTGGGTCCAGAGATGGCTTGCTCAGAGCTCACTCACGGATCTTTCCAATTTTCCATGGTTCAGGGTGGGAACTGTAACTGCCAAGCCAGGTGATGCAGCCCTGAGGTGACAGATCCTGACCAACTGTGCTGGGGAATGCCTTATGTAAGAGCAGTGTCCTCTGAACTGCATAACATGATGTCACCCAAGGAAAGAAAAAAACCAAAATGTAGAAGTACTGAAATGGGCTTTCAATAAAGTGCTGGACATGTTCCACTGATGCTGTTGGAGTTTGTAATCCAACATTTTGGGTGACTCATAAAGAGTCTTTTCACTGGGTAATATATTTTGCCAGTCTTAAAGGTGTAAACACATGAATACGGTGATATTGCATGTATACAAGTATACAAATATGACTGGCTCAGATTTCTTTTAATTTGCCTTGGGATTCTGCCACTGGCTTCAGTGTAAGTCTAAAAAGGCTCAGGCCTTTCAAAAATCATTTGGGCTTCATCATAACAGTAGAAAACCTAATACAGCTGTAATTGTGTGAAATGTCTTCTTGCAAAACACCCAAAAAGGCCTTTAGGCACTTTAAAATACAGAGAATGGAGATTATAAAAGAGATCACATTCTTCAGCATATTGCCAGAGAAGAACAAACACCTTCACATCCAGGTACAACAAAATCACAAAGCATCAAATTCTAAAGAAAAGCCAAATTAAAGACAGGGAATGTATAAACACTCACAATGAACTTCCTGAAGCATTCCAAAAGAAGGAATGAATAGGCTAGCAGCAACTGTGCATTTATAATTTTTCTCTCATTAAAAAAAAATGATTTTACCAGAGATATTAATAGCTGCTTCAATAATTTTTCATCTACAGTTGATTAGAGATACAAAAAAAAAAATGAAATAGAGACAATGAGGAATGCTGTGAAAAAAAATTAATTATTGTCCAGGAATAGCCACAACTCCTGAATTCAAATTTCCTGCGCACATTTTTAAAGTTAGGCCCACACATGCATCAATGCAAGCAAGATGAAAGAACAGATGTCATAAAAATGAAAACAGCATTTGAAAGTTAAATCCACCAGTTTAAAAGCTTGATATTTCTGACGTGCTTTAACTATTTTGAGTGTGTGTGTGTGAAAGCCTTCACTGCCTAAAGTTCATTTTTATTAAGAAAACAATGTGTCTTCTTTGTGCTAAGGACAGCAAGTTTGAAAACTTAACACTGGTAACTATTCTGACTCAGTCAGAAAAATACACAAATCCCTGAACCTCTATGTTTCCATATTCTTACATGTATTGTTAGATATATATAACCTGTTCAGACCCTAGCTGTGAGTAACAGCTCTTCTTAATTATGAATGGGGACACAGAAACGGGAAATTTTGTCAAATTAAAAGCTTTTCAAACATTTAGTCTTTTAGATTATCATGTCACACTAGCAGCTTATCCCAGAAACCTGGTAAACAAAATAGTTCTTACTGGGCACACTCTTGCAATCATTGAATGAATTTGCTTTGTGCTGCCGCTGTTGTCTGTGAGTCTTTCTTTGAAGAAGAAGTAGATTTTGGCATCATTGGGGTCAGTGCCATCTGGGATAACATGAGCATCCACAAAAATAGGCTCTGAAATGAAAAAGTTTACCAAAAGGATGAAACCAAAAGATGTATAAGCAACGAATGATTTGACATTTACTGACTGCTTCAAGGAAGTGCTGAATATACCAAATATCAACAGGTAAATGGCTCCATGCTGGCAGCCACATGTGCTTGCATCCTCGGACTTTATTTTACAGCAAATTTTTGGAGGAGCAGTCCAGAAGCAATGGTATTGGATTACTGCAGAGACCCAAAGACTTTGAGGAAGAAGGAAGAATCAGTGTTTTATCTGGGGCTCCTAAGGAAAGTCTTATTGAGACAAAACTTAAAAGTAAGCTGGAAGAGCTTAGGAATATAACAAATAAGGCTCACAAATAAGAGAGGAAAACAATTTGTGCAACCCAGAAAAGGAAAGGAGGGGAGGCAAATGCTTGAGAAGCATTTGACCTTGTATCAGAGGCTGGTAAACATAATCAAATGTATGTGTAAAACACTACAAAAGAGAATTAGGGAGAGAACAAAATAATTTATAACCTTAACAGCAAACATATAATGGACAGTGCAGGAGCCCTCAGAATATCTCCTCTGACTGAAGAAAGAAGGGGCCCTTCTCCCTGCATGAAGGCTTTGTCTTTTCAATGATCATGCAAGATTTCTTGTTCAATTGAAGTGCAGTACAAAGTTTAAAACAATCTCATACAAAGGTTGAATGTCTGACATAAAACTCATTTTGAACTGCACCATTTTTCTGTTCACATAAGTCTATTCTCAATTAATATAACAAATGTCATGACTCTGGCTCTAAAAGAACATGGAGATAAATTGTACTTTCAAGTACCTGTTTTGAACAGATAGATTTTCCAGAAATTAGGCATTTTAAAATTTTCTTTTTCTCTAAGTCATTTTAGGATGCACATGTTAGGGTGCACAGGTAAGAATGTGTAACAAACAGAAAAAAAAATTAGAGAGCAGATGTAGTTTCCCTTTCATAATGAAATGACTTTGTGAATGAAATCTTGTGATTTCATTGTAGTCACAGCCAGACAGGAGTTGTAAGTCACCAAAAAAAAAATCAAGACAAAACCGCAGTAACTTTACTTCAACATACCTGAAGGCTTTTTAAAAATGTAATTACTTCTGCTCAGAGGGGTGACTACCATTTTAATTTAAATTGGTTTCATTGGAAGGAGTCTTCTTACCAGTAAAGACAGGGAGAATTTTCACAGTGATGTCAGTGAATCAAAGAGTTATTTGATTCCACTCAGAAATGAGTTTTTCTACTGTGTTTAATCAACCAATTTATCACCACTGAAATAAGTGGTAATGATCCACATTGACTTCTCTGATAGTGGGACACTCTTCTGCATGCATTTTGAATGCAAGTGGTAATGAATCTTCTGTGCAGATGGATCACCTTGAATTAACTGAAGCTGGTGGCTTAGAAACAAACACTGATTTAAGGCAGTATCTGATTCATAAGAGGTGAAGGCACTTTTCTAGAAATCAGACTGCCTTCAATTGCTATTGGAAAGGTCTTCATACAGTTGCCCTCAAAGAGCTTGGTTCAGCCTTAATGCAAAAAAAGGCCCTCAGGTGGGGCAGCCTCAGAGTTTGGCTCATGCAGAGATCCCTCTACATCTGTGCATTGTCTACAGTTTGTATTTACACACATTTCTTCATGGTTCAGGTTCATAAATTAAATTCAGAGACAAACTCTTTAAAATAGAAAGTCTTTGTTTTAAGCAAAGGAAAGCAGAATCTCTGTGACACCCACTAAAACTCTGATAAATTAAAGGCATCTCACCACTCAGCCACTTGGAGTTGTGCTGGTCAGTCCTCACTGCATTCCTCCTGGTCAGACTGCGAAAAATGGCTGCATCTGTCCCCATGAAATCAATATACATTCCTGAAAAAAGCTCTTCATCTGTAAAGAATTGAAATGGAGGGAGAATTGTTATGGCTTTTGGGAAAAAAGAAAAGTTTATTTTAAATTCATCAGCTCTTTATTTACACAGGATTCTATACAGATAAATAGTGGGTCATGGGAATGAGGTTTTCTCTGATTTACAAAGACTCAAACTAGAATGCATGAGAGTAATCAGATTTTTCTTAGAGACTTTATGGAACTGTACCATTAAATGCCACAGCAGAGCTGCATACATGGGAAACCATTCTTGATAGAAAGTTTAGTTGCCCTATTTGCACTGCTAAAGACCACTGGAGAATAAGGCTAGTGTTATCAAAAAGTATCATATTCAATATCTTAAGTATGCACTTCAAAGAATTTTTTTTTTTTTTGTTACGAAAGCAGCTGAAGTGACTGGGTTGAATTTATTGCTGCTGTAAACTGGCACAACATCTATTGCAGTCAGTGGATCAGTGCCAGTTTTTACCAGCAGCATTGTTATGGCTGCCCCAGGCAGCCTCAAGCTGCCTTCAGTATCGCAGAAGTCAGACAATCATATCACTGAACTTTACTCAGAGTAATATGGAGCAACAGTTGTCCCCCAACAGCAGAATGAGACATGCAACTCTTACACTAAGTATGAGCTTCTGCTCCCTGTGCAGGGCTCAAAACTCAGCCCATCCGTCAGGGTCTCTATCTGTGTTTGTTTCAGTCTGTGTGTGTGCATAAACATATGTATATATAATTACAATTATAATTACATATACTATCATTTTCTACTCTGTGAATAACCAAGCAATTTCCACTGACTAATGACAATGAAACCCCAGAGTAGAAAACAGTAGCTAAAATAAACTCTAACTCTCAGAGTGGGAGTGGTGGCTGAATACATTCCAGTACAGCTGGGTCCCTTGATTGATGTTTTTGTCTGTACTCCTGGACTACCCAGAGAGTGTGGTCAGGCTGGCAAGAGTCACAGGCTCAGAAACACTTGAGGCTATTTTCATGCTCTGTGTGTGTGTGTGTGTGTTCATAATCAGCATGGAAGACTACTGAGAATCTCATGAGAGGATCAAAACTCTGGAGACTTCGCTTTTCTGCTGCTAACTGAACCCTGGCAGGGCATCCAGCAGCCACTCTTCTGCTCTCACCTCTCCCCATGATGACAAGATTCCTACACAGGGGATTTAAGCAATGCACTTGCTGCATGTTGCTGAAGCATTTACTTCTGGAGGTGGTATTGACAGAATGATGTCAGATCTGGACAAATTTATAAGTGATTTTGTATATTTGCCTCCTTGCCTCAATCCATCAGAACTTTATTCTTATTATGAAACAAATTGGCTGAAAGAGATCAGGTTTATGGTTCTCACTAAATGTTATGTACAGTCCTGTGCATATACACATACATAAACACTTCAGAACAGTACTACACTATGTAATTTTAATCCTATTATATATCAACAGTATTACTTATGTCTTAAGCATTCCTAATGTCTGTTTGCTAATCATGTGTCAGGAGAGATCCATCAGTTCCACTTCCTTCTGGTAAAATCCTGAAATTCCACACAGTATTTGGTCTGTAAAGCACAATGAATTCACTCCACTTTGTTACTGGGGGAAATTACTGAATTGATGAGGTATGTGTGCTTTTATAAATATCTCATGGTGGGGAGAAAGATATGCATCCTGCACACTAGTATTGCCAAGCTGCTTCAAAGCACCTGTTTCATTGCTTTGATGCAAATGCATCTCTGTACAGTGGCAAACTGTACAAAGTTCAAATTTATTTTTATAGCACCACTTTCTTCTGAAGGGTGAATCAGATTTCCTGCTGTATTCTACGCAGGTGATGCCCAAAATGGTCAAGAAATTGCATCTATATTTAAAAAGGGTCATTTTGTTGTGGAAAAGTTAGTTGGCCTGCTGGTATTTACTATGTTCTGAAGCAATGGGAGGGAATTTCTCCTGCAGAAAGCTCAAAGGTGACTCCAGTGCATTGGTTCAGTGCCCTCATTACAACATGGGCAGAAACAGAAAATGTTCATGTTTCTGGCATGGATACTGAGGCCAAATTCACTAGAGCTTAAGGCTTTTGAAGTGACTGGACTTTGCAACACAAAGTATAAAACTCAATCTGGGGACTCTTTTTAAAAGGAATTTGACCTTTGTGGAATAATTTAAACTTTGTAGATGAACTATGCCATGAACGATAAGTCAAACTGGAGGGAAAGTCTCCTTAGTCACATAACAGAGATCAAGGAAGATAACAAAAAGTCTGTTAAGATGAACAAAGCTGCCATAGACCTACTGTAGAAAAAAATCAGCTTACTATACAAACAATAATTCAGAGACAATATTCTTAAATGTTGCTATATAAAATCCAGAAGGAACAAGGAAAGGAAACAGTCACCTCACTTAATAATACCAGAATGGCAATTAGTAGCAGTGGACTCATCTAACACTGACTTTGAACAAACATTTTCTTTACACAGTGAGTGTCTGTAAACACTGTCCCTAAATCACTGTTGAGATAAAGGTGTAAGAGCAGCCAAGGTTCAGAGAGATGTCTAGGTAGCATTCACCTGTTCTCTAAAGGTGTTCAGTTCACATCTCTGTGAATAGGTATACTTATCCTTTGTACTAAATAGATATGTAGTAATAAAAAAAAAAAGGCAATTTATATTTTGAACAGGCCATGTAGGACAGACTGTATCACACTTTCCTTGAGATCTACAAGACTTTAAAGGAAATATCTCACACAATATGAAATTGATGTAATTGACTTCAGAGGAAGCTGAATGGCAGAAACATGACACATTGTTCCCTGGTAAACCTTGGGTGAAATACACAGTACCTGTGTACAATAAGTTTTATTTACTAAGAAAGTCTCAAAAATCTGTGCAACTGCTGCTCCCTTCACAGCCATAAATACAGCAAGGAGCAGATACATGTTGAAAAATCAGGGCTTTGGCACTAGAAGTGTGTGAACACACAGCAAATGTGAAAGGTCAGGTTACACTGAGTATATATTTCCAGCTCTTCCTGGATGAAAAAAAAATAAGTATCTTTTACAGATGACCTATGCTGCACAAAGTGTACTCCCCCTTTGAGTTTTCTCATAGGTGTGCAACAAGCACAGCATATTGTTTCACTTTCTGGCCTTTCAGATGGAAGATAATGGCAAAATTTGGGTGGCTATAAAGCAAATTGAAGAATGAAGAGCTTTACAATAGTTGGTCGGCTCTACAGCAACGATGACAACAAAAATGAAGCATCTGAAGTCTTCAGGCTTTCTTTCCCTGGCTACTCTGAGATTTTAAAAGTAATTAAATAAGACACAAGTGCTGTCTAGGATGAACAAGGTCAGACACCATTCAAATATAAATGCTAGACAGTAATGCAAAGCTGAAACTACTCCTGGGGAAAAATGTGTAATCTGGAGAAGGGAGAACCTTTTGTTTTCTGTGTCCCTCTCCCCCTTTCAATAACTTATTCTTGCATTTCATTTGTTCACCCACCTTAAGCTTCACACAGGCCTTGAAACATGGATGGAGCCACCCCTTGTGCCTATCAGCCAGACAAAAGGCACTGCTCCTGGGGGGCTGAACTCTGTGTCCAGCTCCCTTGGGGCATTCCATCAAGCCACCCTCCACATGACCACATGGGTTCAGACCCCAGCAGCCTGGGGTATCTTTACTTACTGATCATAACAGACACCGTGTTCACGTTAGGGTTGAAAGAGCAGCGTCCCTTTCCTGATTCACACTTGGAGTCAATCTTGAAGATTTGTTCCTGCAAAGCAGATTTGTGTGTCACTTCCCATGTCAGAAATCATTAGATCTAAGCTGGTTTTTATGCCTGTTCACAGCATTAGCAATGCTCTATTAACAGTGCTCTACTGGGCACTTTCACTGTGCTATTGGTAGTTTAACTCTTCTATTCAGAATTCGTCATCTTGTTAGATAACACTGACGCACGGTTATTATCAAGACTCTTGTTATAAATTCAAGACACTGAATCAAAAAAACGTTCCCTCTGCCTTTGTTAAGGATATCTGTTAAGGATAGGTTGACTGATCTCTGCAATAATGTCAGTGGAGATTGCTTCTGTGGTTTTGAAGTTATTTATCATTTATTTTCTGAATAGATTGGTGTACTTATAACTGTCTAGGACATTGTAATAAAGCTACTAGAACAATAACACATGTAAAATAAAAATCTCTTATGACAACTGTCATTAGATTATAGCATAAATCATTTGGTCCTTACTGAGTTATCAGACCTCAAAAACCTCCCAAATGACACTTATTTTCCTCAATACTATCTCTTGGATTACGTGTAGAGCTCCAAATCCACAGTGACAGATGATTTATCTATGCCACTTACCAAAGCCTGAAATCTCCTGATTTTATTTTTTTTTAAGAAATCATGGTACAGGGATTTTTTTATGTGTTATGTACTTTATGAACAGGAAATACATTTAGCAAAGTAGAAGCAATTTGGACTACAGCTTAAAGTACAAACAATCTGAATATCTTTAGAAAATCCACCCATTTTGGTGCAACTCTTCACTTCTTGGTTCCCGGTAATACCAGCACAGTGTGCTCAGCAAGAAATGACTCAGGCCCAAGCTCATTCCTTAAAAACTGCAGTCAATAATGGCAGATATAAGCTGACCCAATACACACTGACTCCTTCACACTGTATACCAAACAGTTTGTTCTTAAGCTCCTACAACAAACTTCCAATCTTCAATAAAAGGCCAAAAGACACAACTGCAAGAAAAAAAACCCAACAACAACAAATAACCAAACTTAAACATTTCAAAAGAAAAATGTAGCTGACAAAAATTCCAAAGAAAGGCTTATGTGACGTAGATGCCAACAATTAGTTATTTGAGAAAGGCCAGCAACTCCTGATATTCCCTTTAACAGCTAATGTAAATCACATTACATTAATGTGGAGTGGGGAGTGGGGATGCCACACAAGTCCCTCAGCAGCCGTTTGGCACCAGTGAACTGAAGATTACACCAAGTTCAAGTGCACAGCTGCAGCAGGAAGTTTTCATGACTGCTCCCCCTCTTTCCCCCCTCTTCTGTTTTGCCTAATTTAATCTCAGAGATCTTATCTATTGTTTCAGTAATAAGCTCTCTAAACATTGTTAAAATATAAGTATGAAGTTTCTAATGTGATCTTGGGTGGTTTCTTTGTTGTTTTTTTTTCACTTCTAGATTATATGCATCTTGATTCTAATCCATGTTTACTATATTAACCACTATTTACCAATTCAAAATGCCCATTACTCCTCTACTAAACTAGCTCCAGGATTACACTTGATTTTCATATATATTAAACTACTGTTTAGTCTATAATTATTTCACTTAGGGATTACACTTCCTTCTGTTTGCATTTACTTTGACATTAGAATATATTTGGGTGACTAAGGGAGTAATTACCAAAGACCAAAGTATTAAGTGTGCCAAAGAAGAAAATTAATTGTTTTATAACCTCGGTTTCAGGGAAAAGGGCAAAATTTTGCCTCATCAATGAAACCCCCATTTTTTGTGAGCTTATGTGGAATCCTGGAGATGGAAGAGCAAAACAGGCCCAGTTCTTATGATTGTTGGATATGACTCTGTCAGACTTTTTAGCTACTAAAGAAAAACAGATGTGCTTTCTAAAATATTCATTTTGCACGTGCAAAAACAACCTTTTGTGCATTGAAAACTGTACCATATTGAAGGTGAAATGATACAAGCAGAGGAAAAAATGAATTTTCACTAGTCCCATCAGCATTACATAGTTCCTCATACTGCTCTATCAATTAGTCATGCACAGATATATGCAATGAGTTCAGAAGGAAATTCTTGGGTTTAGACTGTTATGCTATTGTTGGCCTGCACAGTAATGGCTTTGAGCACGAAGTGCCTACAGTCAAGTGTCTCACAGACTCCAGACGTCTGAAACAGCAGTTTATTTAATCAATTGATCATAGGCATGCAGCTATACAGACAGGCTAAGTGAAGCTGCTTCTGCTTTTCCAAGCCATGTATCTTTACTTTTCATTTAAGAAATTTAACATCTTGCATCATCTGGAGATGTCATTTCCTGCCCTCCCCTCTGTCCCAATCTCATTTACAAACAGTCTAAAATAATGAGATTCAAACTTCTCTGGCCTGCAATACCAGTACTTAAGATGATAAAGAGTATTACAATGATTAAAGACAAATGAGATCACCATTCATGTTTTAAATGATTTTTCAAGAAATAGAATAATGCTGGGGAAAGGTGATCCCTGTTTCATAATACATCAAAATAAGTCAATGCAGAATTTTTTAACCAGAAGGATGGATTTACTTACTTAGTTCTGCTTGCTTCTGCTTTTAAATCCAGGCCTATAATCTCTACTTTTTGATAATTTAGTTGGACTGAAAGTGCAGTGATTCCGACTGCATGCTAAGGAAGCTGGAGCCAGGTAGGGATCTACCAAAAGTCACTGAGATCATACCATGCAAACTGACCTGGAGGAACATTGACTAACCACCTCCCTGGCACCCTCTGCAGCAGTTCTGGGTCTTGGCCAGAATTCCCATCCCACTCCCAATTAAATCAGTGATGAATTTCTCAGTGTCTTCCCAAGAAGCCAGCCCAGCTTTTAAAGTTGCCCTCACATGGCAAAGCTCCAGGCAGCACACTCTGATCTTCCTACCCAACACATCTGCTTCCACATTGTTCTGGAAAATATACTGCACACCCCTGTGCCTCCAGACATGAATCTGACCCAAAAGCTACTGAGGTGCTGCCTCCTGCTTGAGTGCCTTTCTCTTTCTTTCTGGTTGCTTAATTTATTACCTATTACATTTGCAGATAAACAAACATTTCACTTTCAAATCAGGAAACTTGGACCATATACTTCTGAAACATCTGGTACTTATACTGAAAATACACTCAGTGAAACTGAGTATACAAAAATTGGAAACCAATCTAGAAAAAGTAAGATCTTACAGTGAAGAGAAACTTACCAACTTCATCTGGGTACCATTTAGTGGGGCAAAACTTGTGCAGTAGATAAAGATCCTATACTGGGATTGCATCTAGATGATGTTAAACTGAATTCCAGCAAACCTAATCTGAATACTTAGCCAAATTAAGGGTTTCTCCAAGGAACCAGTAACACATGGAAGTTATAAAAAGTGAAATTTGTATTTTACTTTTCATCTAACTGGCTATTTCCTTTCAAATATTTCTTGGGTATTTTTCCACCAAATGGTAGGAGTGAATTAACCAGACAATGTCAAATAAAAAGTACTACCAAATGTATCCCAGCATTTGGTATGACTGTGGGCAACCAACATTTATTGGACATATATACATATATATATAAAAATAGGACAAATATTGTCGATATATTGAACAAATATATCATTTTTTGGACAACCATGATATTTGAGGCATGGATTTTGATCATGGCTTTGCTTCTAGCTGCTATCAGGTCAGAAAACTATGGACCTTTGCTCTTTCACTATTTAACATTGGTGAAGGAACCCACTGGGACCACTGACTCTTGCACTTTCAAAACTTTGAGATTTTGCTTCATGCCAGCAGGGTGGACCACGAAGTGAGTGGCCAGAAAGAAAGGAGAGTTACCTCAGACCTGCGTCCCCTGTTGACGTAGACGCAGACGGGGCTGAAGGCGCCGCTGCCGCAGACGTACAGGTGGGTGCGGTTGTACGACTGGATCACCCGCACAAAGTTCCCACAGCCGTGCTGCAGGAAACACAGAGAACAGTCACTCCACAGGGGCAAGTGTTAGGAGATGTTGGGAACTCTAGAGAACATGACATAGAATTTTAATAGCATCACGAAAACAGCTACTGAGTTTGTTGGTCTCTAGATCTGGACAGCTGTTTCTTTTCATGTCATTTTGCCTGCTCTGGGAACTGGGCTGTCTCTGATTGAACATCACAAATGAGTTACAGAGGAGTCCACATAGCTCTCCTACTTCCACACAGCAATCTAATTTTCATTCACATATTTCTCCCGTGTGAGAAGAAGCAGGACCTCTACAGGAAACCAAGGCGTAACCTTAGTACATTTCCTTAAGGACACCTCTGAAACAGCCTCTTTTTCTCCCTGATTTGTTCAACATAAATGGAGATAATTAAAAAGAAAGCAAGTCCAAATATCAGATTTTGCTATTTGTATAAACAATTTATATCCAGAACTTTAAACTGAGGTTTGCAGTCAATTGTTGCTTTGTATGGAAGACCTACAGTGACATCTTCAAATCAGCATGAAAATTAAACCAGAATGTTAAAGGCCACACAGTTCACAGTATTGGATTTACATTTTTTCCCCTTCCCTTTTTTTATAACTCTTTCATTTTTTACTGTGATCAAGTGTTAGTGCACTTTAGGTTGAAAATAGATTTTTTTTTTATGAATACATTTTCTTACCCAGATCCCAGAACTGCTTTCATATTCAACCATCCAAACCTCACCCAAGAAACTGTGAACTGCATATGTTTTATGAGCACAGGGTTGGAAACTGTCCCATCAGTCATCTTAATGAAAATCAGTAGAGTTAATCCTTGTTTAGCAGACTGC
>NW_005054595.1:42624-111641 GCF_000277835.1 Geospiza fortis | reverse complement strand
GCAGCAGGAGCCAGCACCATACAATATAGTCTGAAAACTGGTGCACAACTGGCGTTTTCAGACTGCAGGCAGTGGGTACCGCCCACCCTCAGAGTGTGCTGATATGGGGTGCAGCCAGCCACAGAACTTCCACACTGCAAACAGCAGCTCAACACGCAGTGCAGCAACACCCCAGAACATACCTGGAAAAGTACTGTTACCTAGTTTGATTAGTAACAACCAAAAAAGGGAGGAAATGGACACTCTGTATCTTCTACCATCTGTCAGAGTCTGGGGGTGCATTCTGTTTACATCGCCTGATTTTCCAGAATTTCACTTTATAGGTTAGCTTGCAAAGCATTTCAAAAGAAAACCAAACACTTCTTTCATTTTGCTTTGGCTGCACTCAAGGTGCTCTTACTTTATTGCCAAGTACCTAATTTGTGTGTGAGTGCATGTGGATTGCAACTTACTGTAGGATCCTTGCCAGCCATTTTGCACTCTTCAACCTTGTTTGCTGATGCTGGCCAGAAAATCTGTAAGGAAAGAAGTATTGTTCAAGCAATATATTTATTACATAATTAAAAAAATAAATTTCACTGCCTAACATATATTAATAGATTAATATTTAGATATAATTTCTGCTTTGATTATAAAGAAAAAAAGGATTTTTGTTGATAAATAAAACTATCTTTGTCTTAGCATGGACTAAACAAAATCAAGGGCCAGGTCTTTGGCTGATATATATTAAGTTTATTAAAAAATTTTAAGGCAAATTAATTGATTTAGATTTGTTTTTTTTCTAAATAAGAGAGCTTTTTCACCACTATTTTCTAAATTACTGCCCATCTTTACTTTTTTACTTTTACTGAACTTGTAGAAATTATTCAGACTAGAAACCAGAAGACTAAAATATTGAAAGAAGGGTTCTCGTAACAATTTTTCAATTTTATCATCAAAGTTTCGGCTAGATTATGACAAAACCGACCTGAAATCTCAAGATTTCACATTGATTTCTTTCAGAAGGATTTTCAATAAATACTTCAATGTCTGAATGCTTATCTGTTTATCTCAAACTGTAAATATTTTGAGCTTCTTCCATTATTTATTTTGATTTTGAAATAGGAAAGACATCCATTACAAATTTATCCCCAGAAATCTAGTACGTGACAGAGACTGATAACATTTAGCCTCAAGATAACATAAACAATATCATTAAAAGATCTCTGTGTATATATGTACACACACATGTATATATATGTGTGTGTGTGTGTGTATAGAATTGTGGATTTCAATGTATATGTATATGGGATTTCTATAGATCTATAAGATCAGCAAAATGAATCTGTTGTTAAATAAACAAATGGAAAGACTATGTGGAATTGCAGAGATTCATTCTGAGCCCAGTACTGGGTGATCACATTCACTGTCAGAGAGCTTTGTGTACTCTTCCTTTCTGTTGATTTTTTTTTATTCTTTATTCTCCAGGCCTATATAAACTGTTGAAATGCCTCACAGCTTTATACTGCAGAAAGTATTTCATGTTACAGAGGCCCTCCTATCTAATCAAACTCAGCACACAGGATTAAAGCCAACCTGCCAAGGACAGGAGGGGGAGTGCCATGCTGGGGCACAGCTCCTGCCAGACCAGGGTGGCTGGCTCACTGTGAGATGGAAATTAGCAAAAAAGGTCACAGAAGGTATTTCAGACCCAAGAAGGCAGCCCCATTTCAGAAGGAGATTTGGGTACCATTTGGAGCAGGGAAGGATGCATTCACACCATAGAACCAGGAGCATTTAATTTAAATGTGTGCATTAGAATGAGCCTCCCTGGGCTCCCTGAACAATCAATTCAGGTGGACAGGCATGTCCAGAGGGTGATTCAGAGCAAAGCCTAATTTAACTGTGCTCAATCACTCTCTGGCAGGGCCCCTCTCTCTCCCCTGACACATTAAAAGCCTTGTCTCTTAAGGAAGGCATTTATCTTCCCAGCTGGATGCTGGGCATCGCTGCCCCTCAGCCCTTCTGAGGTACAGTAATAAAGCCCACAGATTAAAGGACTGGATGGATTTTGTGGAACATGGCCTTTATGGTACACCTTCAGGCAGGGTAGTAGCTGTGATAGTCTAAAACCAGGCAAGACTAAGTCTGTAGACAGGTAATAGCTCAACAGCCAAGCTTCTGGGCACACAGAACTTCTGCAGGTCACCCATTTCAAAAGCAGAGAGGCTGAATTTCAACCGGCTTTGGAGACAAGAGAGGAATCTGTAAGCACTTGATAACATTATTATTTTCACACAGAGGTTGCCTATTACTGTTTGGTGAGGGAACACAAAGTCCTTGGAAAATACCGTCTCAGTAAGTGAGAGAAGCCAGAAAACAGGGGGTGTCACAGTGCCCAAGAACCCAAATAAAATAACCAAACCCAAATAATGTCTCACCTACCCAACTGAAGTGCAAAGGCTGACACAGACATAACAGGAGACTGGAAAATAGTTCAATGATTAGGGTCAGAGCACAAAACATAAAAAATGTGTAAGATTAAGGACAACTCTGTCCTTGTTTTTTTTCCACATGGCCTGAGAATGATAGTGTGGATCTTATTCTTCCTTGAGGATTCTTCTCAAAGTGCATCTCTGAACCATCTTATCTTGGAGAGAAGTGGAAAGTGTCAAACCACACAGATTTTCCTTGTGAGGCCAGGCCAAGAAGAATATTGCTTGAAAATTAGTAAAAAGGTCAGTTTTAAACAGTGTTTGAGGAAGAGTGTATAGCTTCATCTGCATTGTAATGCAGATAAAACATGTAATGCATAAAGCAAGGACTAAAAACTTAGTAAGGTCTGGGCATGGACTTCTGCGTAAAATAATCAAATGCTATTTTTTTTGTCTTAAAAAGAAAGGCATGGAGTAAAGCAACCTCAGATTCTCAGAATAAAACTTGAACTTACACTGAGGGGGTCTTGGCTTATGTTGTTAATATTCAGAGACAGAATATGATCTTTACTCCCCACATAGATCCGATCCTGATCTTCATCCATCAATAATATCCTGTAATCCAGGGGGCTGTGGGATATCCTGTGATACTCAGAGGTCTTGGTTTCTTGCAGCTCTGAAATAGTAAAAACAGTAGCATAGTAAAGCAGTTCACTCACGTTTCTTGCTTCTCAGCTGCAATTCTTTCTAAATAAAGACATCTTTGGGCACAAATGGGGCCAGAGAGGGAAGAAAAAGACTCATTGAACACTAGATAATAATACAATGGCTGAGGTAAAACAAAGTTGCTTTTCCCAGTTTGAATACAATTATTTTGTACATTAAGCAGATAGACATAGCTCATAAAAATCAGGCAGTGCTGTTATTCATTCATCTAATTAATTCTTATTTTAATGGATATTATTATTTACAGCTTTGGCTCTTAAGGAACATAATTTATTAAATTAATCAATATGTTCAATACATTCTGAAGTTTATGACTGCAGAAAACCCACAAGATCAATGAGAACTACATAAGAACATTTTACCTCCTTTTCCTAACAGGAGGCTTCACTAAGAAAAGGTTTTTATACTTTTCAAGGTCAAGTTTTACTTTGTTCTTCATCATCATGTGTGGCTTACTTAAAAGAAAAAAATATTCAGTCAAGCCTAAATGTGTCTGTTCATTCAGTTGTTTGTTTACAGGTTTGGTCCAAACTAACAGAACTGTAGAAGGAGCTCTTATTTTCCTACATAAAATTTTTTTCAATAAAGTGAAGTGAAAACACCCTTTGATCCCAGCAGTGCAGGATCAGGCCTGTTACGGGAATATCATAAGCAACTGCAATAAGTACTACTTGCTGCCTTCAAGAAAGCTCATTCTTCCCATCTTTGCTTGGCCAATATATTTTGGCCCCCAGTCAGATTGTTTTACTTTTCAGTAATTACAGAAGGGAGATTTCTCAAGAGCTGAGAGTGGAAAAATAAAACCTTAATGATCAATTTGTTTTTGTTAAATATTTAACATATAATTATGCTTTCTTTCTTCATGAATATTAGGACTGAATTGTGTTCCCTGTGTACTGTGCATTTATATTCAAAATACACAGTACTTATGAAAATGAGCTCTGCTACAATGTATATTCATAAATGTAAGATCTGAGCCCGCAGTTCTCAGTTGCAAACTTTGTCTGGGACAATATGGCTTGTCACTGTTGCTAAAGGTTTTTTAAAATCAAAGTTTTTTGCTCACTCATTCCCTATGGAAAACAGTAAATGTCTTATACAAAATTAATTTTCTGATGCTATTGATATTTTATAAAGTAAAACTCTCAAAACAGAAAAATTTCTGTATATGTGCTCTATTAAAAAAAAAAAAGCACCAAAAGAAGTGTGAAGTATGAACCTTCTCCAAAACACATATTTAGCTGAAAGTAATTTTTAAAAATTACTTGGAGAGTCATTTTTAATAGCAGGCAAAAGTTGAAGTCCTAGGATTCATACCTGTCTAGTAGAGAACTAATGATTGAAAGAACATTTATTAGAATATAATTTGCATTGATAAATATGATACATAACTCCAATTAATTTTTTATCATTGTTAACTAGTTCATAGGAAGATGAAAAATATCTCCAGTTACTAAAAGATAATTGTGTTCTGATTAATTTAGATGTGAGACAGCTTTCAGATGAGTTTCCCACATGCACTTATTTATGGTCATATAAAAAAAAAACCAAATACAATCAAGATTTACAATCTGTGCCTAAAAAACCGAAAAAGAACTTGTTAAGTATATATGAAAATTGTTCACAGTACTTTCAGAAGGCTTTTTTTAGTGCTTGCGAAATCAAGAGTTTTTCTTCCCTTTAAAAAGCTCCTCCCAGTAAGTTTTTAGCTAGGATTGTCCCAGGCCCCTGGGAGACTCCCCAGCACAGTGCCATTTGAAAAGTGGCCTCTGAAATTCTCACAGCCAGTCTCAGGCAGTCATGCTCATCCCTTTTCCTGGGGCATTATTAACTTTACCATAACACCTGGCAGCTGTAAGGTGAAACTGAACCTTCTCCTAACTGTACATTTGATATACCACAGGTAAATGTGAGCACAGTGATTGCACAACAGAATGTCCCTCCTGGCTGCCCCACTGACTGACAGTGTTGACAATGAGAACACCTTGGCTGATGTAAAAGGTCATCATGATCATGGTGATTGCTTTCAAACAAGAGATAAAGACAGCAACAGATTTCCACAAGTTCCATTCATCAAAGTTCATTATTTTCTTGGAATTTTAACCTCTTTGAAATGGTATTATTCTTTCCAAGGCTCCTGAAAAATGATCTGCCTCCATCAAGTTGCTGATGCAAAGAACACCTTATGCCAGGTTACTGGACTATGGAAACTCAACACCATCCATAAGAGGAAGGAAAGCTGTGAAACAAATACTCTCACACTGATTTATTAGTTTTATTTCTTTCAGTGCTGAAGCTTACAGATCATTACACTCTGTGAGCTACTCAAGCAAGTAGGGAGGGAATTTATAACTAATCAAATTTTATTTTCATTTAACAAAATTTACCATACAATCATGCAAGAAAATTCGATTTTTTAAAAAGATTTAATATTTAGTTGTTGTTGCTTGGAGAAAGCAGTGGCTGCAAAGATACTGTATGGTCTTCCACATCCCCTTCCATCTCTCTCAAACAGAAGTTTTTGGCAAAAAATGAAGCAGACATTTACTGACATTCAGAGCAAATCTATTCCATGCTTTGAGAATTTAACTAAACATTGAAAGCAGAAAAATCTATATAGAGAATGATGCTACAGGCAGCTCTCTAAATACTAAAAAAAATTGACAATAAAACAATATACAAGTAACTTTCATCCTTAATGATGCAAAAAAAATCTTTGCTCGTAGTTTTTCTCCATCACTTTTGAATTTTGCCTTTCCTTAGGGATAAAACCAATACCAGCCTGAGCCCTACTGTAAGAAATCTGATCTTAGAGGACAGGTTGCTTTAACAAAGAAACAAAAGCTTCAGTGAACTCTCTTTCCAGATTATGCTTATTATTGAACTGCACATTTTGGAGATCCCAATGACTGGGAGTTTCCTCTGTACACAGCTTACTGACAATTAGACAGTTTAAGTCCTACTCTTTAATTATCTTTCTAATGCACCACAAAAATTTAAAAAAAAAAAGTCATGTTCTCACAGAAGAAATAACAAAATATTTGTGGAATATCTATTGCTGACATCACAAAAGCCTTTGTAACAAACCAAAATATTCTCACCAAAACAAAACAATTTCAGCTATTAGAAACAGGGTATCCAGGGAGGTGTAGTTATCTCACACAGCCAAACTGTCCAGCCTGCATAAGGATAAATGAGCTAGATCCATCAGGTAGTCTACTGAATGTCTTATTTAATCACTCAACCTCAAACTTTCATCACTCCTTAATTCAAATTCACTGGAAGCACAATGTTGAAAACAGCCTGGCTCTCCAAGACTAAGGAATATAATCTCTAATATCTAGATGCAACACTCTAAGCAACTTCCTTGGCTGACATCTTATAAGGATCTTTGATTCATTTGTTACTGAAATTAATGCAATTTTTATTAGGACCGTCCCAAAATATAAATTCCTTTTTGCAGACTCACATAATCACTCATGCCAAACATTCAACATAATCAAGAATGATTTCAATATAATCAAGAATTATCTTTATGTTGCAGGGTTTGGTAAACTGCAGCCCTGGCATGCAAACATCCCTAGTCTAAATTCAAAGCGCTGAATTAATCCACTGATAAACTGTGGATACACCATGACACGTGAGAAACTGCATGCAGTCATGCCTGCACTCTACCATCCCTGGACTCTACCATCCCTGCATTTCCAGCCGAGCAGGGCTTCTTTCAGCAAGACCAGGATGGTCTGTCAAGCTTTTAATTTAGGATCCCCTGTGGGAAAGTGCAAGAAATAATGTGCTTTCCTCCTCTTTCCTGCTGGCATAAGGATTCAGTCTCAGAAGGCTGTTTATGGGGAAGTTGAGAGCAAAAGCAGAGATTTGGTGTCTATGCTTCAGAAACAAGCAGGGAGTAAAGCACAGCAATCCATTCACACACAGCACCACGAGGATGGGCACAAACTCAGCTTTCCAGGAACATGGGCTGCATCTCCCCAGGGAACCTCTGCTGCCCAGATTGGCATGGATTTTATGTAGCCCCATCTAGTGATGTGGAAGTCAGCAATACAATGCTGTTTTATTTTACATTCTCCTGGGGTGTGGGGCGCACAAATCACACGCCTTGTGTACATCAAGCAGCAAGCTCAATGTTAGCCTCTGATTATGGAGGCTGTAAAACTCTCTTTAGCCTCATTAAGCCTTGAGTTTGTGCCAACAAATATGCCAGCCCATGCCAAATGTGAGACTGCAATGTAAAATCTCACCTTCTAGGAACTGGAATGAAACCAAATTTCTTTTTTTTTTCCTTTTTCTTTTTTTTTTTTTTTTTTTTAATACAAGTAAGTATTTAAGTAGAACAATGTTTTTGCTTATAGCATCAGATGGAAATGATCCCCTTCTGCCAGGTCATGTTTAAAAAGGTGAAAAAGTAATTTGGATGTACGGACATATAGATACTATGCATAATGTTGCTATCATTGAATGGAATGGTTATGTATTTTAAGAATGTGAGTGATATCTGAGGTATTTGCAAAGTTACCAAAATCATTTAAAAAACCCCAAAACCAAAAAAACTTCAGCCAGAAGAAAAGGTCTGCTTTAAGTATTTTAAATCTTTTTCTTTCTACTTTGTATTTACAAATCTCTATGTTTTGTAACATTTTAGCAGAAATGACTGGAAAAGATTTAGTTAAACAATATCAGATTTCATAGGAATCAATTTTAATTACTGTTTTCTTGCCTTTATTCTAATTTTTTTAGTGTAAAGACATGGAGGAAATAAATGCATCCTTTTTATAGTTTATACAGTACTTGTGGAAATAGTCTACTATAATACTGCAAGTCTGAGAACACCAGTGACTACTGTTTCAATTTGATGTACGGAAAGAGAACAAGTAAAACCAGAATATTTCTTTTCAAAACTTCAGAATGAGTCACCTTTGCACCGTCAATATTCCTTTTCTTTGAAGAATATGTATAGATTCCTTCTGCTTAAGGGGCTGAGGTAAGGGAGCTGCTGAAGCATTTTGCCACTGCTCATGCAGTGTTCAAACCAAAACCCATCCCTCAGCCATTCTCAATCCCACTGTGAATGGGGACACAGTCATCTCACCAAAGAGCCATCAAGTAGCTACATGTGCTACTGGTCAGTCCCTTGTGTGCCTTAACCACACAGGGTCCAAAAAGGCTCAGATGGACCTCTGACCTTCTCTTTATCTCTTCTTCATGCATGAGAGTTTTTATCTTTTCTTTACTGCTGTTACAACGAAATCTGGCTTTTTATATAGCAGGTAATAGCTTCATAAGAACTAGAAATCTGAGATGTGAACACTTGCTTGCTTCTGAATCCATCTGAAAGGGGTTTAATTGTATTTTTATTAAAAAAAAAGAGCAAGTGAAAGGGGAGAAAATAGATTTACAAGTGCTCATAAAATCACATGCTAACTAATTAACAAGATTATTTGAACAAGAGAGAAGAATGGAGTTCAGACAGTACAGGCTGAAACAGAACCCTCTTTTTGCCCAGGGCTAAAATGTATAATCTGCTAGAAGGAAACTTAATTGCTGCATTTGGAATGAGAGTAAATAACAAGGAAATGTCAATGATATCTAAATATGATCTGGTTTAAATATACAGCTTGAATACTTGTGGGTGTACTTGCTACGTGAGTTGAGAGTAAAATTTAAACATTACTGGACTGAGATAGTGAAGTCTTTTACAAAGGGAAATCAGAACACCAAGGTGAAGTCTTCAGAGAATCAGGCCCAGAGGTGGCTCTAGCTTGTCTGAAGAACAATTTGTCACCTTGAGCAGCTCAACATATACATTAGGAGCAGTAAAACACTCAATAGCTCTTTGTGAAGGGGACCATGTGTTGATAGGAAAAGACATACCAGTTAACAGTTGACCTTAAGCAGAGCGTTCACATATGTCAGTAGACGGATCTTTTTTTTGTTTCCCAATTTGCAAGACAGAAAAAGCTCCTGAAATCCTGGTAACTCACAGACTTTAAAAAAATCGCAATCAAGTATTAACTGCCTTTTAACAAGTTGTACCAAAAGGGAAATAATTCATGACAGAGTGCTGTTTTATTAAAATTACTGAAATCTGTAACAGAATTTTTCATCTTTTATTTAGTACTTTGAAGGAAAAAGGAGGGGCAGATCCTCTGAGGTGTGGGCAGCTGCCAGTTTTGTGCAGAAGGAATGTGCTTTCAAAGCAAAAGCAAACACATGAGAAGAGAAAGCCACTTACTCGTGTGTGGCAAAATGTATTAACGTGGCTTTGTGGCACACTTATCAACCCAAGACACCCCACAACGTTCCATGCCTCTTTAGCAAAGCTTCAAATTATGAAGAAGAGATATGATTTCATTTTCACAGATGTTGTCATGTGAAATCATACCACATTCCACAACAGAAAACCCACTCCAAAACAAAGAGGAAAAATGTGTCAATGTTTTCCAAACTGCAGTTACACAGCTATCCTAAGTCTTGCCAAATATTCCAGTACTGAGATTCCTTCATTGAGCATTATGCAAGACCACCCACACCCTCCAGCCATCTAGTCTCACTAGGCTGTAGACACTTCTGGGCATAGTAACTTCAGGTTATTTCTCCATTTACCTCACTGTAAAGCTCGAAGAACTCCTCTGAAGTCTGTATAGGCATTTCAATAAAAACACTGAAAAGCAGGCTTCCTTTTTTTAGCAAGCAGTGTGCAGTTATGATTTTATAGAAATGTAATTTGCACACTTTATTTCAGAAAATGCTACAAATACTGCCATTCTACAGAACTTTCCAGAAGATATCCTCTTTTTCAAATATTACCTTGTTCTTTTCTGCTTATTATTATCCTGTCTAGGCCTTCTTCTCATTTTTGGTCCCAAAACAAAAGGGACAACTTTGGCAAGCATGGAGAGCCTTAAAGACAGGCCAACTGGGTTTAAGATTACTGCAGCTGAGTTATCCATGTCAGATGGGAGCCAGTCTCCTCCAAGTCCTGTGTGTAACAAGCCTGTGTACAACAGCTCTGCAGCATGAAAGCTGCTCTCCAAGAGCTGCATACTTCAAAGTCTGCACAGTTACACAGAATTTACCCTTTGGTTGCTTTCCAAAACCCATGGAGAGAGAGGGCCCTTGCCACACTGCCCAAAGGCTGCAGAAGCTCAGCCTGGGTGCACATAGTTGCTTTGCCATTGGCACTAGGGATGTTTTTGTTTTCCAGATGCAGGAGTGAGAAGCTTTTGGTTGCCAAGTATGACATTATTCTTGAGACAGAGTGAGGAAAAAAAGCCGCACCCCTGGAGAAGTCAGACAGATTCCACATAGTTTTACTTCTTCTGGGAGAACTATATCTCTTCATTGTAAAGTCTTGTGTTTTCGCTCTTCTTTTTTTTTCTCTAGTGGGCCACCAATCACACCACTGGAAGAATGGGTGCTCTCCTTCCTGTGATGCTCAGGCACACAGAGAAATGTTCCAGGCAGTGATCAGACTAACTGGACAGCTAAACCCCTGACTGTATGCAGACACTGAAACTCTTTGATACAAATTTACAGAGAGATATGAGAAATGGAAGAATGTGAATTATTGTAGCTGTCTGCTCAAAAAATTAATTAAGCTTGAAGCTTGTGATAGTGTCCAAGTGAGAACTGGGCAACAACATGAGATCTGGGAACTGTTTTTCCAAATCATACATCTTCATCCCATTTGCCACTGGGAGAACAAGGTCTGAGCGGACTTCTTTTTAGTTTTGAATCTCATCCCGGCTATTTCTTTTGTGATAAAAGCAAACCTTTTAAGGCTTAGGTTTAAGTACCTGACTGTTTATTCCCCACAAACAGATGGGTCAAATGATGTCAGCTGAGATATCTTTAAATGTTGGGAAGGGAAAGAAAGTAACAGGGCAAGTGTAAGTAAGGGTGGGTCAAGGGTAAGTTGTTTTACTGCTAGAATTGTCCGTCTTTGCAAATTTATCTTTCTGTTCAATCTAAGTGAGTACTTTGCAGAGGTATCAAGGTAATCTGTAGACAGTGAAGACAGAATTTGGCTTTTGCAAAACTGACAGGCACTGGGGAGTAGCAGTGTGCAGTTTTGAGATGTTAATACATCCTTGCCGATGTACCAACAACTGTGATGCCGAATTGTAGTGAAGATCTATCAAATGTTTCAGAATAATCAACACTTGAAATAATGAAAGTATGACAGCAGTCTCCCAGCAGTCTCTTCTTTTCTGACTGAAAAAGCTCTTAACACCAGCTCACATGCAGTTCTTTTTCCCTCTGAGCATATTTTCACTAAGCTGCTGAATCATTTGTTACCAGAGATAATAAAAACTCATTGAGAAAACACAGCTCATCCACTGAAAAGTTTCATTATGGCTTCTCTAATAAAGTAAGAACCCACCTCACTCTGGCAAGGCAGAGGAAGCCTTTCCATTACATTCCTTTCTCTCCCTCAAAGAGCAACCCCCCCAGAGATTTCAGCAAATCTCTCTATGTCTACAATTGGCATTATTGCCCTTGCTGCAATAATCCTTGCTTTTATTGATGTTACCAACTGTACTGCAACTTTAGCCATACTACTTTATCCACAGATCTCCTTAAAACATATTGTTCCTATCTTCACCAGTCACTTCTCACCACTACTCTGTACAAAACAGGACAATTTAGTATATGCAAGCTTGGTTACAGTTTCATTATTATTATTATCAATTTAATCAAATTAGGATTAGCTATCAGGCAAACATCAGGCATAAAGAGATCAAGCTAAATCCCACTGCTTAGCTTCCATTCATTCTTCATTAAAATAATGTAAAATTTACCCAGTTATGAACTGAAGAATTTTTGGAAGGCAGTATTTCTCATTCAAAAGAATTACAGAAATAAATTTATTTCAGTTGACTGCTGAACTAAAGGGTAGTATTTTTACACATTAAAAACATTTGAATTTAGTGGGATACTCATAAAAACAGCCAAGTTGCCCATAGCAAAGCAAGCAAAGAAGTTTATAGCATGGTGGGTATCACACACAAATAGGTAAAACACTGCTTCTTTTTTGGTGTGTTTTCTTGTTTCCTCAGTATCAGTATGTCAAAGGGATGCATATACCTGGTGTCTACATACTCTTGTCTATATATCAGATAATCATCTCTGTATATCAAGTCAAGATAGTTAGCAAGCTCTGCTTTACATCTGGGAAGGATAAAAGAAACACTTATTTTCACCCGACTATGTGAGAAAACAAAGCAGCTGGAGGTCAACAAATGGCATCCCCTGCTCAGTGAACCTTCCATGAACCCCTAGTTCAACACGATGCCAGAAGGGTCATTATATTGGAGATAACAAATTTCACCAAAAGCAACTGCCACACTCGATTCCACAGTCATGTCACAACTGCATTTCTCCAAATCTTCTATTGTTATTTCTATTTACAGAAATTTTAGAATAATAGAATACTTTTCCACAATATTCTTAATCCCTTTTCTTCTATTTATTTGTTATTCTGTATACTTTAGTAGAGTACCCAGTGTACTACCCCTTGTAGCTTAATTTGAGCTCTTGGATTTAATTTTATTTTGCAGCTGCAAGGCCACCCAACCTTCTCCATTGACAGGAAGCTAGCTGCTTTCTGGACGTGGGTGTTTGGGATGCTTTCTGAAGCCAAGGAAAGTTTGGTTTAGGAGAAAAGCAAAGGTCAAGCCTATCTTTAAATGTCTGAGCAGTTGGTTCTTTTTTTCTCTTGAAATAGATTTTTCTGGTATATTAAATGCATTCAATTCCATTGGAGGAACAGCCATGTGGTTTCCTCAGATTGTCAGATTGCATACTAAGGTATTTTTTTTTTCTTTAAATTACTATTATGACCCAATCTGCTTCACTGAATATGGGGCTTGGCCACATCCCCCAGAGGACTTCAGTGGTTGGACACAACTGGAAATTATTAATTTCATCATCACTGTTTTCTGCTTATGTTGCTGAACATCATGGACTGTTATGAGTTTCATATTAAATACAATATTTTTTTCAGTAATAAATTCATTAAGACACGTGGTGAGTTTGTTTAAATGTCAACTTTAAATAAAAACAAAATATTTCCAAGCATGTGCGCAGTAAAAATTATTTTATTTAAACTTAGCTTTTTTTCTGTATGGATTTGGCTCTGTCATTGCTAGGTGTCATTTTTAGGATGTGGCTGTCCCCACTGCTGGCTGCTGGGAGCAGGAGAGCTCCAAGCCTGCAGGCAGCCATGCTCAGTGGGCAGCAGCACAATTGCTGTTTAAACACACAGAACACAAACGTTTTTCACTCTTTTTTGCACCATGAAGACTGACACAAAGAGTGAATTTAGGAGCACATTCCAGAGCTGCATGCTACCATCAATCTTCAAGTGGTCACCAGCTGGTATTTGGGTGCACAATAAAAGTCATGTTCAGTGGGCTGAGCACAGCCTGGTGGATTAGAGTCCTCTCAGCTCTAAATCCTGTTCTGTGGTATTTTGCTTTTTGACTTAAGACATGTCACATAAACTCTCTGACTTACATATGTAAAGTGAAGGTAACAGTTTGGTACTTATTTGACCAGGTTGTTTTTTGGATTGCACTTTGTAATGTACAAAAAAGCCTTTGAAATGAAAATGAAATAGCTGGAGGAAGTTATTTCAAATGTATTTCATATGCAAAAAGATATGCTTTTTGTTTGTTTGTTTGTTTCAAGTCTAGATGCTTCAGACTTAATAAGCTCAGCCAAAACTCTGGTTTGGATTTAAGAGATAATTTTTATACTTTTCTGTTTATATTTAATCTGAATGGAAAACCATTAAAATAAATAAACCTTCTGCAGTCACTCACTCCATGTTTAAACTAGACTTGCCATATTTATTCATCAAGATCACCATTTAGAACTTGGCCAAAAGTGGGGGAAAAGTATAAGAATTCTCTTGTTTGCATTCACACAGACAGGAAAAAAAAAAGATAAAACCTTCTTGTTTATATTCAACCTTCAGTTATGAAACATCTCATGATTAAAACACTATCTCTTTCAGATAATGGGAGGCTCTAACAGAACTGAGCAATTAATGTATTTGGATATGCTGAACAACAACAAAGAGAAAAAAAGAAGACAAATCTTTGCTTCCAGGTAAAAAGGCAGAGGAGTGAAGATGAGTAACATACTCTATAAAATACTATGTCAGCCTCCTATAGGTCCAGTATAGAAACTGGAGGTCCTAGAAAGGAAGGACTCAATCAGCAAACAAAACCTGAAGGGTATTTAGATTCCTGAGAGATTAAAACTGGCACACTGTAGGTACAGGATAGGAAGTGGCAACAGGATAGAAATCAGCAACAGTCATCCACTTATCTCTACAGCAAACTACTCCCTGTAGCAGAGGATGATGCAAGTGCCCTCAGCACAGAACTCTGTGCCCTTAATCCTTAAACAAAAATTGCATTAATTTAAAGGCAAAAATCATAGATTGTGTCTCTTCTGTATGCCCTGTACTTGTATTCTGGAAGCACAAGCAAAATAATATGGCTATTCATTTGAAGTGTAATGTGCAAATATGTAGAACAAAGGAGATTTGTTTCATGATCAGAACAGGGAGCTAACTATATGTCAGAACTCCTGGGCACTTGCTCTCTGACCTTGAACAAATCTCTCACCCTCCATTTATGTCAGTTTAACCATCTGCTATATGTTTGTAACAACACTTACCTGTCTTTCAGAATTACTATCAAGTTCAGTTAATGTATGTTCGTTAAAAAAAATCAAGTTAAAGGCATTTTAATGTTCAAGGTAGTATTCTAATTCAAGCTCCTGCTAACCATTTAGGCATATTGCATAATACATTTAAATCACTCTATTTTACAGGTACACAAGCTTTAGTGCTTCTCTTTTGTATAAAGCAATTCTGCCTAATGCACAATCCATTTTAGCTCCATTAAATAGATGTCATGCATTTGACTGCTGAAGAAAGAAAATATCTACAATGTGATTGTGACAAAGCAAATAGAGACAGTTCTGAATAGCTTTTAATCAGAATTTGTTTACTAAAGGCATGCTAACTTCAGTAGATTTGGCTGTGAGAAGGAATGCCAAATAGTGACCTTTTGAACTCACACTGAATGAAAAATATTTTCAACAGGTTTAAGTCCTTTAGCTGGTGTTTATTAAATAGGGCTTTCACTATTATACAAGACATATTTTGACTAGTTCCCTTAAATAGCTTCACCTTCATAGCATTCCACAGTATATTTTCATATTTATATTTTTACAAACTGTTTATCAGTTATAAAAACTAACATTTATTCTAATAACTTCTAGCTTTGTTAAATGATCTCTCATAGCTGCTTCTCTTGCTCTGTTTGCTATTCCATGCTGGGTTACTGGGTGGTTTACTGGCACTGAAAGTTCATAGAAGAAGGGGTCTCTTACATCAGATGCATATTTAGTGTAGAATAAATAATTTAAACTTATTTTTATGTATTTTTGATGACAATTTATTATAATGCCTAAGTATTAACACTGAAGATACGACAATCTAATGATACTGATCTTTTCCATTTGTGCTACTAAAGTTATCAAATCTACTCTTGCTATGTGAGTATCATTAGCCTAAGAATTAAAACACTTTACAAAACACTAGATTTTATTGTCACTGACCAGTGTCTGTTAACCTGATTTTTCACTGCATCACTCTGAATGTCCAAGTCTCAACACCAATAAAACAAACAGAAAACCACTGGCATAAAATACAGTACTAAAGCATTAAGAATCAATTCTCAACTTTCCAAACAACTATCAGAAATAAAGTCTCCACATTTATTGTATTTACCAGTTGGCTGCAGGTAAAATCTAAAAAAAAGTTAAAATATTAGCTCAGGGTGAGAAATGATCTAGAAGTTCAGATGCTTGTGTTCTAGTCCTGATATTATAAACTAACTTAGAGCATGGACAACCATCTTCAGAAATGTCATCTTCAGTTTGGCAACACCAGTCAGACTCTCCTGGTACCCGAACCCTAACGCAGAACTGAGGAAAGCACAAATACCCAGATACTTTTGAGGATATTTCAGAAATCCTTCTGTCTTTTTTTTACAGCTATCACAGACAATTTGGTGCAGGTTGGTAAGGCCTGACAGCGCACATCAGGCTCACCAAAGAACTTAGGCAGAGAAATGATTTTGTTCGGCATGCCTATACACCTTAGTCAGCCAACCCGATGCAAAGAGAAACTAAGAGAACTGTGCAGGGTTTTCCACATAGTACACTTTACATCTGTGAAAATATCTGAATATGAGCTTGGCTGAATTTTCCTGAATTAATATTCTGAATTTAGGCTCCTCATCCCCACCTAGATGCCAGCTTAGTTGCCTAACTGGCGTATTAAATTCATGGTTATACCTCCTTGCCATACTGCACTTCCTTTACTCTAGCTTTAGTCATGTCACAACTACTTTCATCTCTTCTACAGTTAAATTCTGTATAGCAATGCCATTTTATGTTGCAAAATAGGTCCTCCAAAAGAATTCTCAACACATTTCATAACAAAGGAAACATGCTGGAATCTGGGGAAGTATGTTGTCCCTTTAGTACTTTATTCTGTTTCCCATGTGCTACAAGAAAGAGATGATGCAGATATGAGAGTGCTATGCTCAGAGGTTCAACTCCTGAGTCTACTTACAAGAGGCAAAGTGGGCTGTCCCAGACTTGGCACTGCCTATCAATGGCCTGCGCCTTTATCACGACAAATCAGTGCATGCTTGTCTAGAAATAGAACAATGTAGAGCAAATGATTAATGATTTACAGCTTCTGAGATAAAGTACACGCAGAGAAGTCCATCCTTCAGTGCTCCTTGTACCAAACATAATGGTCAAAAATCCTGCACTGCCAGAAAATGCACCAGCTTCTTCAGGCTTAAAATACTGAACAGCCTTCACTGCCTTGTGAAGGCTGACCTAGAACAGAGACTAGATGGAGCTAAAGAATAAAGTAGGCATTTATTAGGAGGCCTCAATAGATCCACCTTGGGCAGCACAAGAGCTCAGCCAGGGCTACACCCAAGGTGAACCAAAATGGTCACAAAAATGCAGGACCAGTCACAGGGTCTCACACTTTTAAAAGTTTTGGTCCATTTACATATTGGAGTTAATTGTCCAATTACAGCTCCAGCCCATGAAGTCCCATCCTTCTTGTTCTTCTTTCTTCAGTGTGCTCCTGGGCCTGAGATTCGGATAATTTGTCCTTGGTGCCCAGCTAGAGAAGGAATTGTTTTGTCTCCCTACTCTGTGAAGTGAGCTTACCATAACCTAATATGAAGCTCAGAACTACACACTAAAGCAGTGCAGAATCTGAAAAATATAAAACCTAAACCTGAGGCATCAACACAACAAGATGATGAGGGCAGTGTACTTCAGCCTTGGGCATGAGAAAAGGGAAACCTTAACAATCAATTACTACTCTGGGGAGAAACATTCTGGTGAATGAGGGAGAAAGAACAGTAACACAAGAACATAAGTCATCCAAACCAACATAATTTTCTCCTTTCTTATTGATTTCAACCTTCTTCTGTAGGTTCCTGTTTTGTTTTGTTTTTCTCTAATGACTACAAAAGAAGTCTGAATGATTAACTCAGACTAGATATCAAATATTTACATGATTACATAAGAATTTCCTGAATGTGATAAATTTGAACTTCCTCAATATGATTAAAATACAACTTTGCCTCACCTGGTACCTCAAGGGACAAGTGTACCAGTAAAAGTAAAAAATCTGAAAACAGTTAACTAAAGGGTTTCTTTGTTTCAATGACTGACTTCGGGCCACTGAAATAAAAAACGATCTAATTCTCTTTAACTGTAGTGAACTCAAATGTAATTGTATCAAAATCCTCCAAGCAGGACAAAAATCACACAGACAGGAGTATGACAAATTAACTTCTTGGATTGATCATCTTAGAAAGTAAGTGACATATGAGGAGAGGAAGGAAGGGAGGGCAATAAAATATCTGCAATTTGAATATATTTGCATTAATTTCCTGATAACATTAGGTAGTCTATCCCCCTGCCCTATGCACACTAAGCCAAAGCAAACCTGCATTATTTGTCCTGAAAACACTATTCACAGAAGCAATCAGAAGGGGACTTTTCATAGATGCCAAAAAATAATCATGCATGTTTGCAGGTTCTGTCAGGCTGCACATATTTAGATGCTGCTCACAGATAAATGATCACTGTCCAGATCATGTGATCAATACTGGTTTTCTCCTTCAGTTTTGCTTTCCTTTCTCCTGCTCTCTAATAAGGTAAAGGACTACTCTCTCAGCTAGTATGAACTTATGCATACCAAGTGATATGGTAGAGCCCAGGTCCAAGTGATAACATTTCTTTTTCAAAATTATCAAATGCTGCTGCTAAATGACAGTTTTTGTTCCATGTCTTGGCCCCCAACTTATTCATACACTGCAGAAATTCTGCTTCAAATAGCTGATACCAAAAATCCCTTCAGTTGTTCACATAGGGCATTTTAAATATCTTGCAGAGTTATTAATAACTACTGTATTACTGTAATTAAAATAAGACCTATCAATTACATTAAATAATAACGTTAGTGTGTGGATGTCTGCCTAGCAAGTGAGTAGAGAGTGCAATTTGTTTGAACTGTTTTCTCTGCTGCAATGATACTGTTACTCAGGAAATATTAGTACTTAGCTAGATTTAATTGAACAAAGAAAACTATGTCAATGGCCTTGGGGAAAAATTCTAATCAGAAATGAGTAAGTAGTTAAACAAGCTTGCCTCCGTACTGAAGAAAAACTAAGAATATAAAAGGCATAAAACAACTGTTGATGATTAGATATGAAGACATAAAAACATGCATTATCAGTCTGGAATAGAGGAAATATTGAAATATTCCCAGAATCTAATCTCTTTTGCTATATTGATGCTGTTTAGGTTTTGTCTTTTTTACATGTTCTCTGTGCTCTTCACACATATATTTGTAGGTCTGTAGTCTATTGTATTAGTGAACTAGTTTTCCCAATATTTTTCCATGAGATTTTCTTAAGCAGAAAGACAAAACAAATTCCAGAGCTCCAAGCTCTGGGAGGTACAAGGCTTTGTGCTATCTTGATTCTTCCTGGGAACCAAGGCTGAGACCAACTCTCCCAGATACATCCTCACAGACAAAGTACAATTAGTGCTGAAGGGGGCCTCCGGAGAAGGGGCTTGACCTGGGGGGAAATTGCATCACCCCTTGTCTTCCTAATTGGTGCTTTTTATCAATTATGCTAATTACCTAAAACTTATAAAAAATGTACTCACCCCTGGTCAGGGGTGGGCTTTTATGGACATCTTTCCATAACTGCTCCTGAAGGCCTTCAAATAAAGAGCCCCTTTTATATTACCTCCTCACTAAAATTATCTCGAGTTTCATTTCCAGGTTGGGCAAAAGGCAACACTATGTCAAGGTAAGAGAACTTAATTATTGTGGGTGTGTATTTCAGCATATCCCACTGTGATAAGGGCCATGTTATTTCTGATTCCATTTCATGACACAGATGATGATGCTCTTACTTCTTTTGTCTCAGCTTGTGAATTCATTAAATCAATACATTTTTCCTATGTCTTGCCTCTGAAATGATAGTGAGTAGTTTATAAAAGTCAATCGATTCAGCTTGTAGCTGGCATCAACCAGGTTCTTCTTATTGAAACAACATATTTCTTGTAACAAACACCTCTTAGATTAATTTGAGCTCTGCTACTGGCCAGATGCAGAACCACAGGTGCATCATTAGATCTGTCTACTTCTCCTTCTGGCTTTGGTCTGTCTTGTTTATTTGGTTTATAAACTTCTCAAGATGGGGCCACAGACAGCAGCTTCTGCATTCCTGTGAAGAAGGACAAGGGTGGCATATTACGTAATTTCAGTTCATTGCAATATCAATTAAAAAAAAAGTTTTATAGTGGCTTAAATACTTTGGAAAGTATTATAAGCACCCCTTCCTTCTTAATTAGTTTTTTTAAAAAGTGCTTCTGGCAGAAAGATTTTATGTCCCCAGTTTGCATTTTGAACTGCCTGAGCATTGTTCTTATTGGAAACTTTGGTTGCCTCCTGTCTGCTTCATCTGCTGAGAAGTCCAGGGTAAGCATGTTATCATTGCCATTGAGTCACTCAACCCTAGTAACAACCCAAACCAATGCCAAATCCTCTCTGGCTGTTAGGATTGCAAGTAATCTAAGCATCATCTTCTGGACCAAATCAGCAGGCAAGGAAAACACAGGAAAGTGATATATTAACAACTGGCTTTGAATATTAAGCAAGGAAGGTCAGTAGAAAGTCAAAAATGTCTTCTATGGCAGCACAAACCACAGGCCCAAAGTCAGGATTGCCACTAAGTAACCACAGACCTGCAAACATTCTAGGAGGAGGAAAACAAGGGTATTCTTCCCGAAACAAATGGCTCCATTACCCTTTCTGACTCAGGGAAACAAAAGCAATTTCGAGTGGCTCAGGAGCTCTATGTTAAGAATTCCAGGTTATCTGAAGGCAGGGGTGTGGCTTGCACTAGTCTCTTGTTTGCACTAATAAAAGCTGAACTCCAAAGAGGTGTGAGTTTGTACACGAGCTGATTGGGCAGGCTGGGCAGAGTCAGCTCTGCTGCAGGCATCCAAGGTACTGAATTTAGGAGATCAGTTTGTAGAAGCTCTGTATATTCCCACTGAGAGGAAAAATCAGACTGTTAAAGAGAGAGGGGGAGTAGCTTAGATTCTCTAAAGCTCCATGTGAAACTGCCATGATTTATTGAGGTGAAGCAGAACCCAAAGAGATAACTCCACTTTACAGATGTCAGTTTGCTTGATCAGCCTAAGGTCATACCTAATGGAGACAATTTTAATCAAATATCAGAACAGTGGAAACTGTAACTCCTTGAACAAAACATCAGGCCCATAGGTCAGTGGTTATGTATGTTTTCTTGCAAGTATTTAAAAATTCTGCAGGGTCATCCATGTCTCTTACAGGAATCATTGACAATATAAAGGCAACCAACTGTAACTTCAGTTAATAAAACTTCCAACTTCCTTTTATGCCCTTTCAAAGAGATAATCACTTTAAGGGATGATCTCTCCTCTCTAGATCTTTCCCTTTGCACTCACATCTTTGGCAATCAATGGAATTCACAAGATTCCACTGAAAGACTGGTGGCCATATTATCCATAGGGCAAGGCTGGAAGATTGAAATAAAGCAGGAACTTCTAAAAAATTTAAAAAGCTGCAAGAACAAAATAGGGGCAAGTTTTAATCTGATACAGTTGTAATATGGTCACCTCTGGGAAAATATTAAGCACTTTGAGTTCAACTGAAAACATACAAGAATTTCCACTAGGAGTTCTCAGGAACGCAAACTAAGCATCTTTAAATGCTCAGTTGGATCAATTTTTAATTTCAGGTAAAGAAGAAAGTGAAGAAAGACAATCACTTTCGAGGGAAAAGAGAAAGCAAGGAAATGATAATATTGGGTTATTTATTACAAATGAAAATAGTTATTTCAATGTTTCAAAATACACAACAGTGTCTTACTGGAAGACAGGAAGCTAAATCTTATCTGGTTGTATGGAAACACTGGGCTGCCACAATAATGTACTGCTATCCCAGCAGAGGAAATAATCAACAAGAAATAAGAGAGTTATGGGAAAAAAAAAAAAACCAAAAAACACCAAATCAGAAAAAGAGCAAAACCAGAAGAAAATACCTTTCTAGAAATAAGATTGTCAATACAGCTGAAAATTGGTTTGCACACAGTTTTCTTCTTCCTACCTCAATACATGTCTATGCTTGGACATGTTTAAAAGCAGTCAACCTCAAGAATCCCTCTAGGTTAGGGATACAAAGAGGAATTGCAGGAAGATACTTACCATAAAGCAAAGATGCTAATGTATCTACCTGATAACTTATTTGTCAGCATCAATTTACTTCAGATCGAAAGCAAAATTGCTACTCTGCACAGTAGAAACATAGGGCTGAGCACAAGCATCTGTCAGAAACAGTTGCACCTTTGTAAACAACTCAAAGAGAAATCAGAAATGTGAAGAGTGATAGGAACTCACCAAAAGTCATCCAAGACCATAACTGAGCGGGGCACTTACTGCCAAAGCCCACTTTCATGTCCTGCTAGATCCAAGATAGCACCGTGGCCTTTCATTACACAGAGGAACAAATCATTTGGGAACAGTCACCCCTAAGGAGGTTGTTTGAGGCAGAGACAGGATCCCTTCTTGGAGCTTTAGTGCTCTTTTGACTACTCAGAAGCCTTTCCAGTGGCCTTGGAGGGACCAAGTGTCCTGGCTGTGTATTTGCATGGGTAGGAAGTAAGCAGCACATGCTTGAGGAGAAAAATGCAGAACCCCCTACTTTAAACAGCCATTAATGGTTTGTGGCTTAACTAAAAATAACAATGCCTGCAAATACAATCTGAATTTGTTTTTTTCTTTACGGGCTCAAATTATGCTGTGCAGTGACCAAGACATTTAATGAGATTGAGTCCCATGAGGTTCACATTTTACTGGCCTGGGAGGATGGGTTGGTTGTTCATCCCTGGAAAACTTGTCAGAAGGAAGTTTTTATTATAAAGCCCACGCTAATAAACTCCACTCCTAGCCTCCCACGTTACAGAAAATTGAGTTAAGAGATCATTCAGCCCATCTGCCTCTCCTACCTCCTAAACATGCCTCCCTTGGGTTTTAATGCTATGTATTTCAGTTAGTTAACTGTTACTAATGATAATTTCTGAGGAACAATAGAAAGTTTTATGTAGGCAAAAAGAAGTATCTTTTCTCCTGTAAACTTAAAGGAAAAGAAGATTCCCAAACAGAGATATTCTGGAGATAAATAAGCATGCAATCTAGCAATGGACTTTTCAGCACACAACAGCCTCCAAGGAGGGCATATGAAACAACAAAGGCTTTTTACTTCCACACCTTTTCACCAACATTCAAGTGCACTGACAACTCTTCCAACTTGTCTTATTTGACATTTGTTACTCTATACTTCCTGTGCTTTGCACTGAAGGTATATGAAGCTATTTGTTATTTCTGTTTCCTACTAGCAAGGGATTTATGTCACTGCATTAGAATGCTATTACAATGAATAAACTCATTGCCACCCTGAAAACAAAAAAAAAACAGGGAGAATATGAAGAAAAAAGAAAACCCAGATGCACAACCAGAGAGGAAAAAGTTCTAAAGTTCCCAAAAAAATATATATTTTGGCCATGTACAAGTATCTTGGCCAGCCAATATCCCAAATGTAAGGGCTTTGGTCCAATAAGTAGAAGAATTTTTGAAACAGCCACTGACACATCCAATTGCAGAGATGTGCTTCAAAGCAAATTCAGAGCATGAAAAGGAATGTATGTTTGCTGCCATGTGATCAGAAGGAAGCAGCAGGATCTGCTGGTCTCCACTTAACCCTGCCATCCTCTTCCACGCCATCAAAGGAAGGTGCAAATTTTCATTGCTCTTATAAATATCACTGCCTTGAGGAATATAACACAAATTGAAAGCTCAGACAAATTATTTTTTTAACAAACAAACAAACAAATACAGTTGGCAGAAAAGTGCTTGAAGCAATCTGAATAGTGAGACAAACATTTTTGACAAACACTGGCCTACACAGCAGGAGTATAACTAAACCTGGTTCAAGACAATTTCTGCAAAAGGAGCTCAGGAGTTGAAGATTTAAGAAAACAAAGTCACTGGTAATATGAAGATCATAAAGCAATCATGAAAATTAGCAAACTATTTCTGTCTTGTAACAACAGAAGACCACTCTGTACAAAACAAAACAATAAAAATTTTGCTATTCCTCTAAAATAAGGCCGGTTACTAACATTCCAAGAAAACTGAATTTCTTCCTCGAAATCTTACTGAATGTTGATTCCCACTGTTCTACTAGAAGAAGAGCTGAAGTCTCATGGGAAATGTGGCAGCACCTCCAGTTTATGTGGAAGTGGTTTGATACTTCCTGAAGCCCAGTAAATTTCAGAGTTTCAGATTCTCTCTTTGACATGAACTTAAGCATGATGTCAGACAGAGAGAGAGTCAATTATCAACACAGAGTCTGACACAGGGCTTGGTCCAAGCCCATTAGAGACCTCCCAAGTTTCTGTTCCTGGACACTGCAGGCTCCACAGGCGGGGTCGTGTGAACGGGCGCATCCCCCATGTCAGGGCACTCGCAGAGGGCAGGCAGGACACGCCGGCTGGGGCTGCAGCCAAGGACTTCTGCAAGGGAGCATTTCCAGAATGCACTCCTGAGCTCCTCCTAGCCTGATCTCTGCCCTGAGAGCCCATTTTCCCAGTGCAGCAGCCAGCCAGGGTGTCCTGGCACACACTGCTCCAGAAAACTGTGACATCCAAGGAATGGATGTGGGGATGACCACATGGATGGATCATCTGTATAAAGCATCTGCCTTATCAGGTGTAGTATTAATGGCAATAGAAAAAATTTATAGAAAAAAATGCAATTCAATAGAAGACTTTGTTTTCAATAGGTCATAAAGACAGTGAACTGATGCACACTTCCAGGAAGAAGGAATCAGTCAGAAAGGACTGAGCACAGACAACATGAGAGTTGGCCTTCAAACTTCTTGTGTTTATCACTGGCAAATTATATCTTGACTTTTCTCATCCCTGTAACTGACTGAACTGTAAAAACAAGCCACATGTGATAAAAGTTTCCCAGCACAAATGTTTCACAGAAGCTTCATTTATTGCCTAACACTACACAGGGAAATAATAAATCCTAGTTAGTAATACACCAGTGCTTATGGACTCATAATATATTTGTATCTGTTACAACTAGGATTAAGTTGTATAAGCTATACCTGCAGGCTAAATAATAGCAGTTTTAATTAATTTCTTAAGCCATATAAATTATTAAGCTTTCTAAGTACAACAATTCTATTCATCCAGTCTGACTGGATACCAATAATTGCCTAACAGCAAATCTAGCTATGAGACAATGCAAGCATTCAAATTGTAAAATGTACACATAGCAATTAGGTAATATGTTTAGAATAATAAAGCAAGTTTTCATAGTGAAAAAAGGCGATAGAATATAGCATATAAAAATAAAAAATACATGTATTATTGCATTTGGTAAACAAACTTCTTTTCTCAAAAAATTATTTCCTTCTCCCTCAAGGGAAGCACACAGCCTCACACTCCTTGCCCAGAAAGAGCTCTAATCCTGCTTGCTACACACACCTAGGGAAAAAGCACTGGAATTGCTTACTTTTTGGAGGTTTTCATCTTGAGTAGGAGCGGCCCACTTGACCAGACAGAAGGACCTTTCTGTGACTAGGTCAGCTGCTTTGGCATGAAACTTTGTATCCTTTCTTTTGACTCTCAGGAGGAGACTAGGATGTGAACTATTTATTTGTATACTATTAATTTATTTTTAGTATAGTTCCATGAGGAAATCTGGTGGAAGGTCAGAAACTGGACCATAATAAACCATGTCTCCAAATAAACAGGTTTGTGCTCTTCTAACACATCATTCTGAGTATTAGATTTACAAATTTAGGTCATGCATACAAAGCAATTTAAAAGATAGTAGGTATCAGCAGGTAGAAAAAGACTAAAAATGCAGTAACACTGCCCCAAGGATCTCAAACCACTTTATCTAACCCTTAAAACACAGCCCAGAGAAGAGTGAACACAGTATAGAGAAGACATCTCTCAACAACCAGCTCCAGGTTAAAGGGAACAGCTCTTTCACACCACACAGCAAACAACACTCAAGCTTGAGGATAAGAATAAAAGTGATACTGAAATCAAAAAAGATGGTTGGTCAAACACAAAAGTCAGAGGCTTAGACTTTACACAGCTATATATGGGCTCACATTTTATGTCTGAGTCTTCAAACTTTAGTAACTTGTTTTCTGTTTGACATTTCACCTAAGGGACAGCCCCTCCAACAGCACAAAGAATCCAACAATAATCTGGCTGGACTGATGGCCAGTCACTGAACCACCAGCCAAACTGCAGCGGGGTGTGCCTGGGTACCAATCCAGCTCCCATTAACTTCACAGCCTCAACAGCTGGCAGGATCCCAGGCAAACCAGAGCAGCTGCAAAACCTAGGTGCAGTGATGTGTCAAGGTGTGCTCAAATCAAAAGATGAATCCTCACAAAGTCAGAAACCTGAATGTTTAGAAAACTTTTTTTTTTGTCCTTTAAAGCTGTAGTTCAGTAAAACAAAGCATACTCATCAGTCTTGAAAAATACCATGTCCTTGAAAACCTTTTTAAACAATTTATTGGAAACAATGATGACAGAGAAGTAACTTATTTGTTATTATTCAATTCTCCTTTGAAAAGAATTAGACCGAAAATAACAACTTAAATCTCCCCAGCTACTGAGCACAGAGAGCCCACAATAATCTTGGGAATATTATTTCTCAGTGTAAGCAAAAAAGACAAACAAACAAAGAGAAAACTGCACAAAGAAGCTAGGAAATCTATTGTTGTGCACTTGACTACATTGAAAATGTGCTACATTCATTTGTTGAGCTTCTTTAATACTTCATCAACACTGAGGAACACTGAATGATTTAATGACTACATTAATTTTTCTTCTGCCACTTCCATGTAGCTGACCAAAGCTGTATTGCCTGGCAGTAAAATGACATATAACTGGCCTGCAGAAATAGAAAACCTAATTGTTACCTGCCACTCCTCACGGATAAATCACAATACTTGCTAACTAACTGCACAGAAAAGGTCAAAGAAGGAAGCATCAGAAATGAGATTCCTGTGATGAGGTCCTTCGTATGACTCAGTTTGACCAAAAGAACTTACATCTGGACAAAACTAACACTCATGCTGGAGATTCTTTGAACTCTGAGATAGTGGCCAAAGTGGCTTGGACGCAGCTCTATGTATGTGTGTACAGAGACACACGACTCACTCGGGCTGCCAACCCAGGCTTCTGCAGGGAGAGCCACCAAGCCATAGGAGGAACTGTGCCACAGCTGTTAGTGCTGCACTTGGGACTTCAACCACAGGCAGAGTGAAAGCATGTAACGTGATTAAGTGGAAGATGCGTATGTGGAAACAAAAAAGGGAAAAAAAAGAGCACGTGATCATTGAGAGCACATTAAACAGTGAAGAGAACTGAGCTTTCAGATGTAAAATACACGGCTAAGGCTCGTAATTTACAATACAGGAGTCTAAAAATGTAAAGAATCTCCTTATAGCCACCAGGTTAAGCATTTGAATTCCAACATGAAAATTTATCCTGTTGCTATTTTTCTTTAGAGCATTGATTCTGTTAACTCTTGTTTCCCCTCCTTGACTCAGAATTGCCATGACCACATACATCAAGGGAGAGAAAGTATGTTCTTAGAACAGCTTTCCACCACTTGCATAAATATTCTCTCACTGATTTTAAAATTTGCTGGTTGATACCATCTAAAACTTCAATTAAATGCTAAATGTAAAATACTCTCTTCGATATCAGTGGAATAAAGCCAGAACAATGTAACATTACTGTAAAATTGGCATGGTTCCATAGTAACTCTATATAGCTTTCTAAATCCAAAACTTAGGTTTGCAACCAGCAAAAGACTTACAGTTAAAGCGCTGGAACACATTTGTCGCTTCCCATAAAAGTGTGCAAAGGAAGGACATATGTGACACGTGCTCGGATTTCTTGTTTCCGTACCCTTTCTTCAAAATATTCTTGCAAAATATGCCACCAACAGCATGATGCCAAGTGCCTTAAGGGTCACATTGGGCTTGCTTCACAGGATACAATGATTATATCATGGTGGCGTTGACACACAGCCACGTCCAAACAGCTGCTAAAGAGATGACAGGATGCCATCTGTCAGGAAAAGCCATGCCCAGCTGCTGTCTCAGCTGAAGATTACTTCGCTGACATGATGCAGATGGCATGAAAGGCTTCATTACCAGGTTAGTTAACCAAGTCAAGAAATCCAATGTTACAATAGCAAAAGCCTTTCACTAGCCATGACAATGCCTGAAGTAAGTGTTGCGCACACCAGGACTCAGCAGAAGGCACTGCAACCCCCAGACAGAAGATAAAAGCTAGTAAGATACCAAAAGATCTGACAGCATCTGTTCTAAGGCTGCTAACACTCTCTGCCAGGACAACTTGTTTTTATAAACAAACCATGGCTGTGCACTAAGTTTATCCTCCTCCAAGGCTCCCCTGTGATGCAGAGGCTTATCACAGAGCTCCAAGCAGGGACACCAGGGTTCCTCTGGCCAGAGGGCACCTCCAGCACCAGCCCATGGTGCAAACTGAATTCTATGAGAGATCTCACCCAAAATGCATGAGAGAACATTTTTATAGGTAGCTTTGTCACCCAGGTGAGAAAGGAAAGGGTTTTGTTTTCTGAACTTTACCTTTCTCTTTCTCACTATTGAATTGGAATTAATTTTTTTCATTGCTTTGCACATCCAAAGTCTTCAAAGAGCATACCTGCTGACATCAACAAGCCCCACTGCTTTTCTTTCTGCGGCTTCCAAGAAAAAGAAATGTTTGCTGTAAGCAAAAAGATGCCGAAGTTCTCCTTTGAATATGTTTATAGCTTTATATTACTCTGATCTTGTTTTCTTTGTGATTTACATTGCACATCTGCTGATTGGAATAATTACACAGATTTCACTGTTGTAATGTGAAAAGTATGAAAGGAATTTTCTGTCTAAAAGGTTTAGCAATCCACATACTTTCAGTAAGATATGTCCTGTCAGGCCATAATTGCTTCTGAGTGCTCCACCCTCTAGTACTTTTAGAAAAAAAAAAAGTAATTTCAAAATATGGGGATACAGTACACATTTCACAAAAATGTATGGTCCTGAAGTCTCTGCCAAAATTTACAAAATTAAAAAGATAAGAAGTCATGCTAAACGCAGAAAAGGAACTTTGGATTAACTATGTACTTAATTTACAATTAGCAAACGCAGTAATTCCATTTAAGGTTGTAAACTGAGGATGCAGAACTCATAAGAAGCACAATAGTAAAAGAGCTGGATGAGTAATATCATCTTTCCATGCTTTTTCATTTCTTAGGGAAGAGTTTTTAAATGACAAAGGATATAGGGACAGTATCAAAATGGTTGCTTTACAACTGGTAATTTTCTAGAATTCTTTCTCTAAAAAATATGGTAGGACTATATGAAATACTAAGTAAATAAACAGTAAACTGTTCCCTCTCTTCCAATATATGTCATGTTGCTCTAAATAAGTTGTGCATGAGTATATAAGAACCCACTTTATAAGAGATCAGCAAACTGAAATTTAGAACTGAATTCCCTTTAGGTGGTTATATATAGCATAAGCGCATCATCCTTAGGATGAAAGTAAATAATGGAAATGAAGTCTTGATTATGCACTCTCTGTGGACTGCACCGACCCAGACTTTGCACTACTGAATCCCTGCTGAAATGACTCTAAGTCCAGGCATACACAATAATAAATGATACTCCTGTTGTGCCTTACATGCCTATGGTTACCATAATACAAGTCAAATTTCTATGTGTCTTTATTCTCATAATGTACCTGTGACATGGCACCGATGCTGACCTGCTGATGGGAAATCACAGACAGAAGACAAGGTACTTGCTCAAAGCTTGTTAGGCAGAAGGAAGGTGAACTTCCATCTGCAGGAGGCACCTCAGCTGCTTGGTCAGCCTTCGGCCAAAACAGATCTAGGCAAAATTGGCAGAAATGTGATTTTGCTTGGTTGAGTATTAAAATCTTGATCAGGGTATGTAACATTTTCAAAAAAGCAGTGGGGATGCTGTATCCTGCTCATGCCTAAAGGAGTGTCTAAAGTAGTGATGTAGACCTCTTGGACTTGGACAATCAAGACAACTTCTCTATCCTTCAGTTTACCTATTGGATCATGTGCTTTGCAAAGCTTTTGATGGTTTCTTCTTGAAAAGCATTATTAAAATATTATTACTAAATATCATTAGCAATATTATTAGCTAAATACTATTACTGTTTCTACCATACAAGTTTTTGAGTTAGTAGAACAAGTCTAAGTATCTTACACACAATCACTGTGCTGAAATTCTTCACATACTTTTGTTGTGTAGGCTGACTAAATCCCTTTAAGTGTATGTGTAATGGTTTTGTACAGTCTTCTCTATAGAAAATGGAAAAATGTTCATCTGCTTGCAGGAAAGTAAATTTTATAATTTCCAAACCAGTGGTTTTTTTTTCTTTTGAAGGTAATTATAAAATCATAAAACATAAAATAATCTTTCCACTATGTTTTATATAAAAGCTAGAACTACTGCTTCATTCACATATTAAAAACATACTGCTTGTACTGCTAGTCTCAGTGAAAACTCTCCTTTCTTTTCTACACTGCTGCACTAACAACAAAATCAATCAGAAGTGAGGAAATGCACTGCCCACCCAGGACCTAATGCATCAAAGTCCAGACAGTGTTGGTTGTTGTCTCTACAAGATCCTTAAATGTACGAGTGAAAAGCTGCCAGTAGCCATTCCTCCTTTCCTTTCCTTCCTTTTTCTTTCTTTTTCTTTTTTTTTTTTTTTTCCCACATTTTACAAAGAAGCAGCAGCTCCAAGAACAACTTTCTGGCAGGGTGCTGTTCATGCTGACTTGGAAACTCATCTCTGACTCTAATCCAAACCAGCAGGCTGTGAACAAAACCATAGTCTCTGAAGTGCAGCAAACATTTCTCCCCACCTCCCCACTCTACTGAGACACTGTGCCATCAAAGATTTTATTGTCTCAGCAGGTGGTAAGCTCATAGTTACCTACAATTTCAGTTACAACTCAAATGAGGCACTGTCATTTAAAGGAACTTTTTTTTTTTGTTAAATGGTATGAAAAGTGAACACTTACAAAGCTGTTTCAAGTCATTTAGACAGCAGAGAAGCTGGTGTGGCAGAGCAGAAAGCACACCTGCAGTCACAGGTACATTTTAGAAAGATTTCACCTTATAGCTAGAGAACAGAACAGTTAGGCCCACAAATGTTGAAGACATATTTGATTCAACCCTGCTGTAATGAAAACAATCATGAATCCTAAAGGGCATTGCTGCCTTCCAGTAAATCAGTTTCAAATACTCGCACAACCACATGATCAGTGTTATGTCCTTACATGCCTGCTGTACCACCTCCTTACGCCCTCTGCATTACTGCCAAATAATTTTCCTTTCCAAAACATTATGTCCATACCTTAAATTCCATGTTGATAGCTTTTTGTACATACCTCTATGCTTATAAGTCAGGAAGACAGAAATCATCACTCATCCTATCCCTAAGAGTATAGTATGCAGTGTATCACTACATTATGATGTTTATGCTGTTTTTAAAAGCATCAACCCACCTGGAAGTACAAGGCCTTTAACCTGCTGCGTTTCTGGGGCAACAATCATTTCTGACATAATCTAGAAATCTTTCACTACTGATGTGAAAAACTTGAGTTTTTCTGGAGCACAGCAGAGGACTGAGATACCAAAAAAATTATGGTGGTTTATAGAGCTTGAACACTCTCAATATAGAAGCCTCTGGAAAACAGTCTCCTGTTTACTCATAATGGGTAACTTCATTCTGGCACCTACACTCATAATTGCAAGGCTTCAGAGCTTCCCTACATTTCAGTACTTTTCAGCAGTGCACTCAATTCTCAGTTCCAGGGATGCATCCCGGACCATCATAATGTTATCAGATCTAGGGCTTCTGTTCAAACAGCTTAATAAATGCATTCCTCCTAGGTTCCTAATATTTAATCATGGAAATATTATTTTACAGCTGGAATCCCACCATAAAGCAGATACTGCATACATTCAACATATCAAATATTCATCTTTCCTTGTGGGAATAGTTGATAAGAAATGCTAACAGGCAAGTGGATTTGTCATACGTGTAAAGCTGACCTTCACAAATGTGATAGATCAAAAAAATGCAGTTAGAGCTTACACTGGGGATACCTCCCAGTCCAGCACTGCTTTAAACTCACTAATGTTTTAAGCACATGCAGCACTTACCTTACACCTCTACTGGCTAAAGCCACATAATTATTATTAGTTCCCTGTGCCCTTTCTTTTTCTTTATCAACACAGAGAATCACATCAATTCAACACGATAAACACATCTAGCTTTCAGTTCTGCTGTGCTTACCTCAGGTGTGGCAGCAGGGACAGCTCAGTCCAAGCAAAATATTCATGCTGAACCTCAAATAAAAAGCAAAAAAACCCTAACTACAAACTGTCAAAAGATCAAGTTCTGACCCCAGCCCAAAGCTCTCAAATCCTTCCTGTCCTTCCTTTCTACTGGTGCTCAATGAGGAATGGGGGCTCACCTCGGCTCACTCTTTCAAAATCAGCTTCATCAGCTGTTTATTCACTCCTCTGCATCCTGTGTGGATATCAGTAATTCAAACCAATCTTGTATTAAAAAGTTCTAATTTTTCAGTTTAACATAGGGGTGCAGTAACACTTTCACACAAATATACTCTGTATATATGTGAGTTAGGTTGGCTTAATGCCTCTTGTATTGTAGCATTTCTCTTCAAGTCTTGGCAGATCTAGGCTAGGTTAGTTCAGCTCTTGGCGGGGGAGGTCACTTGGGCACTATTTGCATGTGCAAAGAAGTCAAATGGAACCAGTTGCTAGATACCAGCCACACTTCTATGGCCTTTCAAGACAACTTCACTAAACCAAAAAACTATTTTTTTGTGGCACGTTAATATGTTTGATACAAATTTGTAGTATAGTTTCACAAACTGTTGTATAACAAAAGTATTTATAACTATTGCTGACTTTTTTTTGTGAAAGTGAAATGCTTTGAAATACTACCAAAATGCCACTCCAGTTATTGCATTTATCCCAGTAAAGGGTGAACAGGGATAAATAACACAAAATTAAGCTATTTTTCTTTTCACTTTCCAGATGGAAAATGAGATCCATCCACTTAATTCATGGCAAACTTTACAGAAGACCATATTCACTACATAGCAAAATGAGGCTGCTTGTTTATTCATTTGCAGAATACTAATATATACTTCTAGGATCCAAAATCTGATAATGTTACTCATTTTAGGAAGGACTGCAGAACCCACGGGAATTAATGAACCTCAGAAGAAGCCAGGGTGCAAAATTTCTATTTCTTCCTTTATATGCTGCACTCTCTTCCTCTCCTGCCCTTTGTCACTTCATTTTTATTCACTCCCAAAGCCCTGTGGCTCCATCCTCACCAGCCTCTGCTTCCTTCCTTCTCCCTCAGGGTGCTGCTGTCTGCTGCCTTTGCTGAATGTGCCCAGAGAGCTCCCAGGTTACTTTACCTCATTTCCAGGGCTGAAGGTGGACAGGCACATTTTTACAAATGCATCTCTGGTAGTTCAATAGTAAAGTTCATTTAATATTGATGACAAGAGTTACTCCAGAAGCAGCAAGCAGCAACTAAAGGTGAGCACACGCTTGAGATCACAAAGAACAATCTAATGTACAAAAGCAAGGTAAAACCCCACAAAACCAAGAGAATTGTCATGTCAAAACCTATTGGCAGTAACAATGGAGTCATACATTTTGATTTACATTTTTCCTTTCTGGATATATGGCTCATTCCAATGGCTTGGGCTGTATTTTCTTTGAGCATACCACACCATTCTGTTTAAATTTCTTACTCAGTCAAAGATAGGGTAGGAACATGGGGTATCCCTACAAAGGATTTCAGAAATATTAATAGACAATTTCAGTACAGAAGACTCAACTTAGCAAAGTATGATATAGGAGGGGAAAAAAAAAAAGCTTGAAAAATTATGAAAGAGGAAACATGAATGAAAAGTGTGGGAAATGCCAGGTTTGTAACACTATGTACCACAACCCAAATGATGGCATCACTCAAGAGATGGCAGCCATCCCAGAGCTAAATCAGGAAATACGCAATTTTGCAAAGGCAACTGAAAAGTGGATTTTGAAGCAACCTTTAGCCTATTAAAAATAAGTCTTATTTCCACTGTAGCTGGTGGCAAAATATTGCATGATTTTATGGATCCCAGACAGTACATTTAGATTTGCTCATTTTTGTTTTGAAAAATGAAATCTGTACTGGAGCCAAAATTTATGACCACTACTACCATTTTGGAGGAAAGGGTTTATTTGTCATTTTGGGTGGATGCTGACCCCCAGCCATTTCATTTTTTAATAAGCAGTCTATAATTCCTAGACTGTGATGGAAAGACCATGAAAATGAGATAACCCTCAGGGAAATATACAGAATATATGAAATATACAGAAATGTGTGAAATAAACCAGTAATGTCAAATATTAGGTTATTAAATGCTGATATATGGAAAATATGTAATTCATTACCACCAAAGACCAACATCTTTTCCTTATAAAAAACTACTGGAGAAATAAGTTTTCATTTAAAAAAATGTTAAAGGTTGTGGATTACTGCAAATTACTTGACTAATTTATGTTTTAGAAGAGGCAAGAATTGCATGTTTTATTTATTATACCATAGACATGAAAGCTAAAGTAATGGACCAAATCAAAATGGAGAAGCAGAGTTGGTAAGGATCACAATGCTATCATACCATCCTACTAAACTGAAGAAGGATCAATACATGAAGACAGGTTCACTGGGTTTTTTTTTTTTGTGACAAATGTGCAATTCTCTGCAGACCATCACTCCCACTCTTCCAATACAACTTCTGTTTAAGTCTGCCCAGTGGAGTTTCTCTTTAGAATCCCAACTACAAATTGAGTCAGTAGCTGCCTGTCTTGTCCTCCATGGATCTGGGGAACAACTGATAACCCCTGTGGATGTAAAGGTTCAGAAGACTCTTATCAATTTCCCTTCTCCCACACCATGAGTCTTCTTCTTTCCAGACTAAACAAACCCAGTTATTTCAAGCTTTCCTTGCAGGTCATATCTTTTATACCTCTTATCAGCCCTGCTGCTGTCCTCCAGACTCCCTTCACTTTGTCTGCATCTTTGCTAAATGCAGTGACCAAAACTGCACTCATCAGTGTGAAGTAATTGTCTCCCGCTCCTGACATGGACATTTCCACAAATTTATCTGCAACACTTATGCTGTTCCTTTCTTTGTCTGCAAGGTAGACTAAAGCCAGTCAAACTCCAGTCTCTGATGTTGCTGCACAATTTTCTTGCTTTGGTTATTTAACCATTTAAATTTTCTCTCCTTAACTGCATGCACAGACTTTGCAGTCCTCCTTGTTGAATTTAAATGTATTGATTTCAGACCACTTTTCAATTAAGTGAAATTATTTTCAGCTCTGACCTCATCCTCCAAAATCTTGAAATTCCTCTCAGCTTACTCTCATGTTCAAATGTTGAAATTCTATTCCATCATCCAAACTACTGCTGAAAAATGTGTAATAGAAATAGATTCCAGACAGACACTTTGTAAGTACACTAGAGAAGTCTTTCCAGTTCGACAGCAAAACAGTATTCCTAAATTATTTTCCACCCACTAAGAATACATTAAATTAATCTACACCTTAATTCCATAGTTTACTTTAATGAATTTGAAATGTCAAGTCAAGTTGTAACAGATGCACTTTCTCACATCCATAAAAGCAAATATTCTATCAAAGAAGGAATTTGGATCAGACTAAAATCTACTTTAGTCCTTATAAATCAACTTTGTTTAATTCAGTCCACACCTCTATCCTTCCAATGTATTTAAACTGAATTCTACAGCATTTTAGTCAATTTGGAAGCTTTTCAGTTCCCATATTATTGATTTGTAAGTACTTTTTAAAAGTATTTACCTCTGTTTACCTCTTTGCAAAGAGCAGCCTCATATTTGCTGATCCACCATGCTCTGACCCACTTGGACCTTATCATCCTTGAAGGGCTCTTGAAAAGAATCACTAATGCTGCACTTAGCAAGTCAGAGAAAGTCCCTATTATGTGAGTAACACTGAAGACACAAGTCTGTAGTGTTGAACAGTGATAACAGGGACTTGGTAGCACTTTCCCAACCAAATACTGAGGCCAGGTTAAGGATGGAAATTTCCAGGATGTATGATTACTAGTAAATTGTTTGGATGCAGATTCCCTGTTTTGAAGACAAAGGTAATTTTTAGTGGAGACCTGGGCTGTTTCATGCCCCGTGGCATCAGTACCCAGGAAAGCTCCTAGAAAGTTGTATTTGTTATTACAACCATAGCCTTGGAACTGAGGAACTTACACTTCCCTTAAATTTGTCTAGGATAATCAGCCACACATTTGAAATCATCTAGCTTGGAGAAATATCCTTTAACTCACTCTTCTTAAATTACGAACAGTGCTCTTCTCTTCCTCCATACTAAACTTTAAACTTGTAACCACAATATGTTTATTTACTCCCTTTTCAGTCAGCTACAGAATGTATACATATATTGTACTTTTCATCTAAATTTCTTACTCATTTCAAGACCTGCGACAAAAAAAAAAAGTGTATTACTTGCACAATTCAGAATCAGGCTTAGAGTAAATTATCTTGCACCTTTTACCTTACCCCTTCCAATAAGAGGTCAGGCAGAATATGGAGGGAAAACCCACCAAATATAATGTGTAACACCAGGAGGGAGACTGCAGTAGGGATAAAATGTGATTTCTTGATTTCTCCTCTGGGTTTCACCAACAAGGGTCATCTCGGTGCCGCTGCCACTTCAGTGGGAGAGGACTGAACAATCTCAAAAATCATATATGGTTTATGATTTTTATGCACATGAGTATGATTGTAGAATTTCAGCAGAAGAGAAACAAAGCACTCAGAATGCTCTCAAAACACTGTCATTAAGTTTTTTATTAACTCATTCAGCTTTACTTTAAAACAAAACTAATGCTGCAAATTTCAGCATTCAGGAGATGCAAACTGCCTGAATAAAATCTAATTTGACCCCTGTGTTATTGTGATTTATAATACTATTAATTGTAACATGTTTCTATAATTATATCAGCACATTTTTCCTTAGTACTCCAATTAGCTCTTTCAGTGCATTGAATAACCTTGAAGTGATTTCTTTCTTTTTTTTCCATCTTCATTCCTCAGTTCTAGGAATCATTTGACCTCTCTTGAAAAGAATATTCTTAATTCTGATGGAGTTTTTCAATGCTGCTCAAATTAGCATCTAAGGGTCTTCAGAAATCTCTAACTAAATTACTACCATAGCATGTCTAGTAACTTATAGATGGAAAATGGAAAGTTTAAGTGTTTGACACTACACAAGCAAACAGAAATCTCAGCCCTGCTAAAAGCACTTGTGCCCATCTAAAAACACTAATTAATTGACTGTTCCAGAATTGTCAATGAAAACTGTGGAACAGGCAAGGAGAAGAGCCAACATCCTCAGAAACACTGAATTGAAATGTTTCTCTTCCACTTTGCACTTTCTCAGACCTTCATAAATTCTAAAGATAAAGGCCTACAAAAAACTGGAATGGTAATTTCACAATACATGGTCACAAAGCAGCTGAGTTAAATTTAGCCTGGCTATTTTGTAGTCTTAGTGACTGACTTGATCCTTCAGTAATGTTCTCTTCACATGGCTGGGTTTTTTGAAGACTTCTGTAATGAGTCTGATTCTCACCCATGCTCACCCATGAGTTCTATTTCCAGGCTGATGGGAAGGGGGAGCTCTGTGAATAGCTGACCTGATAAATGGAAAGGCTTCACATTTCACAAGCTCTTATGCTTTTCTGATATTTGATAATACAGTTTGTCAGTTTTTCACTTTTTATCCAACCTGGGATCCTATCAGGGAATGCAGACAAGCTCCCTCTGAGGAAGGAGACTCCACAGTTCTGTTTAGGTCATGGGAATCTTTCAACTGACTTTAAGAGACAGTGAATCAGATTTTTTAAAAGATGCCAAAAGTGAGGTTTTCTCTGTATTTTCGAGGGCTTCAGACCACTGTTCAGACAAAAGGAAACATGCTAATGTGTACACTGAATTGTTTCATCGGGTTTAGTCTGCCAGGCTGACGTCTGTATGTCTGCAGGAGTTCTTGACCTCCTCATGTATTGCAAGAGAGATTCCACGGCTCAGAGCTAAGGTAACTAAAATCTTTGAAGCAGGCTATAAACATGCATAGTGCACAAATGATCTGGTGGTTTTGTTTCTTGCTAGAGGAAATTTTCAGTGTACTTATAATGTCCTTTGATGCACACTGTAAATTTGCAAACAAGAGGCCACATGTCCTTTCGATGAAACTTCGCTTATAAATATATGTAAAACAAGCTGCTGGAAGAGTTTGGAAGAGTTTGAAATAAATAAATAGAAAGAATTAACCGTACATCACAAAAATACAGCTTAGTTAGATTTTAAAGGCTCAATAAGAAAAGCTCTTGCTCCCACAAGTTACAAAGGGTTGCTAAATAGTTCTTTTTAACTACTTGTTTAAGCTAGGAACACCATGTCTGAACATGAGATTAAGACATACACAGCCTTATGTGCTGCAACTCTTTTTAAATAAGCCCCCACAAACCATGCATGTAAAAATTAAACACAATTAGGACTTACTTTTCTTTCCCCTACACAAAATTTCACTCAGTTCTAGAGGTGAACTCAAGCAATGCTGTGGATGTGAATTATTCAGACAAGTCATTTTATCCTAAATAATAGAAAAGGAGCGGAAAGGACTGCCTCAAGACTTCCTGCATTAGATGGAAGCAAATCTAGAGAGGCAGCTTATCTTGAAAAGGTATTGATAGAAATGAGAAGTAGGTTTCATAAAATGGGCTATGTACTAGAAGATAAAGTCTGGAATTCTGGATATCTTGCTGGTCACCATCCGAAATGAGAGGACAGAAGTCTTGGCTGACTCGATGAACTTGTATTTTCTAGCCAAAACCCTGCTCCTGTCTGCGATAACTCACATGCTTTAGGTGGAAAACCACGCTGTGGCCATCCCAAGCAAGTGAAAGAAATGAGACTGAGCATTACCTTACAGCACATGAAAAAGGAGCTTGTGCACATCTACAACAATGTACATGTCTGCAGTTTCCTCTGTATTTGGCACTGAAGACTGCCTGCAACTGCTCTGAAAAAGGCAGTGATACACTGCACTGGAAGATTATTTTAACTGCTCTGAAAGACTCTAGGCAGCACGTGTCAGCAGCAGTGGTGCAAATAACCCTTCTGTGGAAGCAAGCTGGACATCACCAACAGCACCGTGAACGGCTTTGCAATGACACACAACAGAAAAAATAGTTGCTTCAACAAACTTTGATCCACGTGACCTGTCACCATTGTTCTCCATAACAAACTACCAAAAAAAATGAAGGTAGGGTTCTTTTATAAAACCCCCAATTTTAGGCCTTTCTCTTTCCAAAATACACATGAAATCCAGGCCTTGATGATTTTTAGGTGGTTTTGTAAAAATCTATCTGAATTTCACAAATACATTTAAAATTTTGGTTTTCTGTAGATTTTTTCCAGTTTATCCAAATCCAGAGGGGTCGATGTTCATGCATGAAAAAAATCCCAAAAAATTTAAACTATATTGATTCATTCCAGCTGATAGAGTAGTGACAGTCTTTACAAATTTGAAACATTGTGCAGAAATAACCTCACAGACTAGTGTACTACACTCTACTCCTTGGTAGGATCTCCAGTGTAGCAACTACAGGCAGGCTGCTCATCAGTGAACAAATTACCATTTTGATCAGCTTTTACAGACATTCATCTTTTGCTGCCCCAAACATTTGAATGAGACTAGGCAACCCTTTCATCTAAATGAGCTGCTGTTGCACAGAGTACCATTAGCCTACATAAACCTGCTGCTGTAAGCATCTATTACCACAGCCTGGCAGTGACATATTGATTTTCAAGCTGGAACTAGTTCCCTTGAGACTAGAGAGCATATGGCTGTTTGTTAGACCTGCTGGGTAAAACATGCTGGTGGCTAGAAGGAAAAGGATGGAAAAAAGTAGGTGTTAGTCATTGCAATTTTTTAAATTACTGATTTTAATTCTTAAAATAAGAATGATAATTCAGTCTTAGTAACTGCCTCTTTTTTAAAATCCAAATGAACTTCAGAATAGGGTCTTCCACTGTGTTTATTATGGACAGGCATTCATTCATGATCATTGGACTTACAATCAATAGTGATATCAAGTTGAAACTATTAGATTCTGAGGTAAAACAAAGTATTGAAAGGCAGCACCAGACACTATTGGTACGTATGTAAGTGAGATCATAACCAAACACCTGTTGTACAGAGCCTGGCCAGACAGCTGGACAGCCGTGCAATCTAGAAGAAATGAAATGCCTAATGGCCTTTATGTTAGAACAAAAAGAAAGCTGGTTTAGCTCACACCAAAAGTCTGTGCTGTGTCTACCCCAAAATAGCTACAAGGGTAGAATATAATGGAAATTATTTTTCAAATGAGATTCCATCTTTTCCTCGCACAAAATTCTTCCATGTGTGAATTAGATGAGTTCTTAGTGTACTAAACTTCAATGTTTAGCAGTATAAAAAGTCATATTTATTGAAACTTTTTGGTTTGGACTTACAAATTATATTAAGTGGCAAAGTCCAGTATTTCAAATACATTCCAGCTGAGGCGCCCATAAAAGAAGTGCAGAGCAGGAAGAGGCACAGTAGAAGAGCAGCACACCCAAAGCCCTTTGCAGGTAACCCTGAAAGTGCATAGGAGGAGGGAGGGTGGTCACAGAGAGGAGGCAAAACCCTGTTGTGAGAAGACAGCAGGCACTGTGCTGTTCCTCAAGTTCCTGCCCACCCCACAAATCTCTTCAAAATACTGCTGCAATTACAAATCATGAGACAATTATGTTTCTGGACTGTTACATGAATGCTAAATCCCCTGACAAGCCAATGAGTCCCTCGTGGGAAATACTTAGGAGCATTACAGAAAGAAAAGGTGAAACCCTTGATCCAACAGAGTTGCATTTATTTGTTTGTTTTTAACATGATTTTACTTGTTTTTAACATGATTTAACAGTTCTTCCTTTCATGGAAGCTGGTAAATGGCCTACTGAGGTTAACTAAATTAGACTCCATGACAGAATAACCAAAGTTTTCATTATTTCTTTTCTAGGGGACAGGAATAAAATAAAATAGTTCTTTCCAACTTTAATTCAGCTCAGTATTTTCTTGACTGGTCTGCTCATTCTGAAGCAGAGTCCATTTCTGTTTTCCCCCTGCCATCACTCCCCACTCTTCTTCTCCAACCTCCATCTCCCTCTCCTGCTGATCAGAGCTTGCCACTGCAGCCCTGGTGGTGCTAAAGCTTGCTCAGATCACATTATTCCAGGATCAATTCCTGGAATAACTATATTCTCAAAAGCTTTTCTTTATTAGGAAGCTGAAAACATATTTTAATAATTTTTTAAAAATGCAGAGAGTTTCTAGGGAGCATGTTGCAGCCCATGAGGAAACTGAAACAAACTAACCTGCAGCTGAAAGCTTTATCCTCTTAAATTGACTTGAGGACTGTCAAACTAAGTTTTATTAACACTGTCAGGCCAGAGGGTTAGTAAGCAAGTGCTCCACGTCTCCTGAACTTTTCCTAAATACTTCTGGCACATCTTTAACTGTAAAGTTCAGAGACTTCCAAAAATACCCTGCTGAGCCACAGCTGCCCGCTGGCAGAGGCATCTCCGCCGGGGAAGGCAGCTCTGCTCCCTGCACGGGGGGACGGCCACGACCCTGGCCAGGCTCGCAGGGCAGCTCTGTCATCTGGGCAAAAAGTCAAGAGAGATCAACCCTGGCATGGGCAGCAGCCCTGCAGAGCAGAGCTGGGAATCCTGTCTGGCCGTGGCAGCTGGGGGGAAGCCGTGCTGCTCTCATGGAGATCGCATCTCATGGAGATGGGGAGGTTGGACAGGGATGGCCAGATTTACCCACACACTCACCAGCCCAGGCAAATCCAATTCCCTGCTCAGACATAGGTGAGGCATAAAGTGTGAGAAGCACAGGATCACACCAGGCTCAGGAAGAATGATCACTAGAGTTGCTGTAGCATTGCTACACAAAACTCTGCATTTAACTGTGTGAAGTAGTAACAGAGATGAGCAGGAGAGAAAATAACATAAAATACAACTGCAAATTAGAACTGCTTTCTCTGATTTTCAGTTCTGATGCCTAATACATGTGGAAAAGTGATAGTAGAGTCTCATCTTTCTACCAGACTTATAGATTTTGATGCTATTTCTGTAGTTTACTCAGTGGCTCTCCTATACAGAGCCTCCTGAAATGGTTAATATTGCACAACATTCTCATCCAGGTTTTTTGGCTTGTATGAAAAACCTGTTCACAGTAGGCAATGAAAAAATGCTTTAAAATCCAAGGACAAATTCTAATGATCCCAGTGAAAATATAAGCATTTTGAATTTTATTTCATATTTTTTATGATGCTGCTTTCAAATTTTTTCATACCTTCAAGGAAGTGATAAAGCTAATGCGCTCAAAAGGTACTGCCTACATTCATTACATTAATTTACTCTAATTAAAGAACAGTAACATCAAATTATTTAAACACCATTAATTGAACACCCTTCCCTCTTGCATACCTAAATAGTTCTGCACTTTAGATCTGTCTGCTGCCTGGCACACTGACATTTATCCATAAAGAAAGCAAGAGAACCAACAAGAATTTCTTCTTATTTTTCATATATCATATATTACAATCCTTTGAAGCCTATGCAAGTTAAAACTGCCTTCGGGTATCTTATGCACCTGAAAAAAAAAAAGACAACAAACCAAAAACCACAACAACAACAAATCACCCAACCCAAACAAGTCTAACTTATTTTGTTTTCTATATTTACCTGGGTGCTATTTTGTACAGACAAAATTGTAATAAAAATAATATCTTAGAAATTGCAAGCTTTTCCAGAGCATCATGTGAGTCTTTCTTGCTTTCCATTGTTCTTTAACAAAAGCCCACTCATGCCCCCTAAGCACTTGTTTCTCTACATCCCTTTTATACTCCATCCCAAGAAATTGGGTCAATTAAACTTTTTCTTCTTAAACTGAAAATTCCTCAATTTCTGTTACACAGTAAACAACAGGCATAAGGAGATGATTTTATGTGCATATTGCACAAGAGCAGCAAAGCCTCCACTGCTGAACTACATTTCCATCTCCTTTCAGGGCATGTTGAGGCTGCTTTCTGCAGAGTATGCCTTGATGCTGAGAGAGGGTCGAGGAGGCAGCAGACTGCAAAGTTGTGCAATAAGGACTGCTGGCACTGGTGACAATTGTCTGAGTAAACAATGCTACACCAAGCCTGAGGCTCACACAAAACTCCAGACCTAATCATCTTTCTTGGTTAAGTGTGAAGCTGTTCAGAGCACAACTTTATATGCAAGTCAAAATCCTATTTTCAAATGAAGCCTTCAGCAGAAGAGATGCACCTATTCACCTGAAGAATGTACAAAGAGAGGGTTCAGCATTGGCAGCCAGACTTCCTCTGAACAAATGTGGTGAAATCTGCTTACACTGCAATATTCCAACACCAGCAAAATACTGACAATATCAGTCACACAGTAAGACTAACAGGTCTAGTTTCTTCATCGTGAAGCTTCTATTCCAGTACTGCTGCATTATGTCTGGATGTCTCTGTAAGCAGCAGACTGCTCTGACACCTAAGTGCTGCAGGGGGAAGTGGGGAGACAAATTCCTGAGATAAGGAGCCTAATGAAGCATCCCCACCTGCTCTTACCAGCAATCCAACGCCACATGGGCCTCCCCCAACATCTGATGGGGCAAACCTATCTCAGGTAGCAATTAGGAAATTGAGTGACCTTCAGGTATCATTTACCTTCACAGGTAAAACTTGGGATTTCCATCTCCAGACAAGCTGACTGGCAAAATCTAGGATGAATTAGTCTGAAAACCTCTGGAAAAACACACTCTCTAATTCATGCTGCCACTCTACTGCACACATGTCCTTTAGAAGACAAGAATAGACTTGTGCCTGAATAAATTAAAAAGTTGAGAGTGCAGCCCTTTGCATTTGAGCAGCTGGTGAGTCAACAACAAAATGACAAGTTTCAGGAAACAGCATCCACATAAGCATGTAAATAGAGCTGTCCAAAGTCTTGGCTCCACTACTTCACTAGTTCTGTTTCACTGCTGTTATGTGAGTGAGCCTATGGACTTGGCTCACTGAACTTCTGCCATTTCCAATCTAATCCCTTAATACACAATTAGGAAGGTGATGCATATTCACCAACTTCAAGGGAGGTAGTCTGGATTTGCACACACTAAATTACCATTACAACAATGGAAGCATATGCACCTGCAAGAAATAAATTAAAAATGCTCTGACTTGTATTAAGCATCACTTTGAACACTACCTGGAAGGATCTCACCACAAAACAGCCCTTTACCACCCTGAGTTTATCCATGGAATAATTAACTTTCTTTCCAAGTTTTTCAGTATTACTAATGTGAAGGACAACTGGCACAGGTTCAGATCAGTGTAAGTATTCAAGAGACTAAAGAGACTGAATTGTGAAGGAACATAAAGAAATCATGAACAAGCAAACAAACAAACCAAGCATGGGCATCAAGGTAAAAAAAAAATATTAAAAAGCAAGACAGTCACAGTTTCTGTGTGAGTACTCTGTGCTCAAACTGGATAGGATTAGTATGGCGCACAAAAGTAGAATTCACTGTTACAAAATAGAAAACAAAGGCTCACAGTTAGAAAATAATTCTTCCTCCTGAAATAAAAGCTCAGAAAAAAGTTTCTGTGCTTAAAGCACTCATTACTGAACAAGAGAAAGCACTACAAAAATGTGCTGGAGCAAACACTTTTTCAATAAAATGAGGTGGATCAGAGGGTTAAGATTTCAAATCTTTCCGGTTTTCACATTTCCTACATTTAAAACACATCTTTCCATTACAACTGGATTTAAATATTTATTTGTTCTATTTCTTAAGTCAGGGGTCCCAGAGTGACCTTTTGTGCCTGTATGTTTACACATGTAGAATATTGTGTGTACATGTGTATATTAGGAAAAGAGAGATTTAGATACCTTCCTTACCCGAGGCAGAAAATACAAAGTATTCTGAATTCACAAATATCTTGAATAGATATCTATCCTGTTGCTTGAGGGAATGAGACATAAAAGCTCCAAGAACCAAGTGAAGTTAATGAAGCAAAGCCAAATTCTCTGCTGCTGCAATTTCATTAAAGGTAAATGCAGCTGCCCCCACATACACAGCTGAGAAGTCTCCTTGAATGACGAAGAGAGAAAAGGGAGTCAGCCCAAATGTGTGGTTTCCAACTGTATTTTTCACTGTCAGCACAAATTCTAATTGCAACACAAGGCAATTTCTATTCATTACACACTTCAGCATTGGGTTCTAAGTACATATTGCCCTGCAATTCATGGGTTTTAAATGAGTATCACCAAGATTGTTCTGATACATATATTGACTACAATGTAGGCCTTATTTTGAAGAAATGTACCATTTTCACTATGACTCATTTTATTGCTTTTTCCCCTTAACTTTCATAAAAATAATTTAGAAAACTTAATTCACTGTTTTCATCATTTTACAGTCACTTTCAGTGCAGTAGTTTCCTTCAAGTTGTAAAGTAAATTGTTCTTACAAAGTACCAAAGGAGAATTTCATTAACCTTATAAAGTTTTAAAGGAGTTATTCACCAGGGCTGAAACCCATTCCAGGACACAGGCATCTCTGTATGTCTGTGTGCAGCTTTTGGGGATTACTAGCAACACAACTGACAGATTTGTTCACTCACAATAGCAAGAACTTAAAATCTATGCACTTCTGGCAACACACACAAAATTAACTTGGTTAAGGCATCTGTAAGCCAGTCTAAAGCCAGGACAAAGTGTTACCAACCTTTCCAAAGTATATGTTTCCCAACATTCAGCTTTGGAGATGGAGAACAATGGATCTATGAGACCCAGTCTGTGCAGAAGACAATCAAAGAGAAGATTCTGGGGGCAGGTGGCTAACGCTTCTTCAGCAGGCTGCAGGAATCATTTGGTGGATGTGAAGAACAGAACAGTGGTTGGCCACACCTCCAGTCTTCCACCATCCAGAAGATGCCCCTAAAGGACAATTTCTCTGTTTTACAGAGCTAACAGTTACTATAAAATAAAGTAGTAATTATGAAAACAAGCCATTGCACTTATGACTCAGATCTAAACTGAGTCTTAAGCTTCTCAGTCAAATTCAGCTCATTTTTGTGTATCATAGCAGAGGCTAAAGAGAGGGGTGAAAAGTGAAACTTGATTAACTTTGCTTATGTCTCCTACCTACAACATTACTTAAGAAACGTGGGCTGGAATTGGAACTTCCAACTCTTTACTTCCAAACTAATATGGAAATTTCTCTCTCTTTATTATATGCAGAAAATAAAGTAGTGTCTGCTCAGTTCTTTGAATGTAAACTATGCAAGTATTTCTCTTCAGGCAATGATCCTCTGTGCAGATTCCAGGCTAAAAGCTGTACCTCCCTGCAGACCTGAATAAGACAACTAAATACCAAGGTTTGTGTCCTATTCCTGTCCTCAAAGATTCTCTCCTAGATACTTCCAGGTAATTTTAAAAGAAGCCTGATGATTTCTGGAGCATTTGTCTATTTGACAAGGTTACTGCAGCTCCCAGTCTGAGGTGCCCAACTCTCAAGAACAAGCACAGACACAAAGACACAAAGAATGCCTTTGCATTCCAGACCAGGAGACAGTCTCATAGTGGTTTTGCCAGGCATTTCAGCACATCACTCTGTATTAGCCCTCACCCTGTAGTATTGTTTGCATGCAGTCACTATCTAGTACATTCTGCATTCCAGTGTACAAAATTTAGCAGGTAGATTATCTGTTGAAGTTCATCCAATATATATTTGCCAAAGGTTTTCAGATAATGATGTCAGAGACCTTTGTATGGGATTGTGCCACTGCACATCAGCCACTACACAGTTTGCTGCTGAGTGAGAAGAACTTAAATTCTCAAATCACAGCCTATCAGTTACCATGGGTATCTGCCACTCACCTGCAATGATCCATCCTTTTCTCCTAGAACAACAAGGCCTGGAAAGGTGTAAATATGTAAATATGAGGATGCTTGGCTGAGAATTTAATGTTGCTACAGAAAGCTAATGAAATTCATTCAGACATAGAATGCATTCATTCTTGTTGATTTTAAGCTGACCTACAAGTGCATCTACCTAAGAATACTCTGAACACATATTTTAGTTACTGTTCTTATTTCTTGCTCTAAGGGAAATACTTTATGGGCTTTTTTTTTTTAATTTAATGAGAGTTATGTGTGCTCCCAGCGAGTGCTTAAATGCACTAAAACAGCCATGGTATGTGTCTGCTAGGCTTATACAGTATGTAAACCAGACTATGAAAAGGGATGGGATTCCTACCCAGTGGTTAAAGGCACAAAAGAGCCATGGGAACCTTGCTCTGGCCTTTATTTTTGGCTTAGTAAAACAAACCCTAATTCTTTATTTGTCAAATTACTATCTGTTACAGTTTGAACTTTCCTCAAGCCTTACTCTCCTAATGAAGTTTAATCTGCCTCTGGCTTGAAGCAAAAGAGCATTGTGTGCTCATGTGTAGGCAGTGTGAATGTGGTTTTGCAGAAAAGGAAGTCTCCTGAATGTTGGGGGCTAAAATCAATGGAAAATGGAAACCAGCCTATTGCCCTTGTTTTTCCAGCTGTCAAATTTTACTCTTATAAAGCAGACAGTATTTCTTTACAACCTCATTAGTTTTTCCTAAGCAAACTGACAATACCATTCACTGTTCTGTGACTGGAATCTCCATAATTTATGCAATTCTTCTGTGAGAAATACTCTGAACACTTGTGTGCAGAAAAACGAACCTTTCAGCAATGTGTTCAGAGGCCCAAGCATCTCTTATACTTTATTTTACATTTTAACTTGGACAGGGAACTAGATACAGAAGGCAGAAAACGTGAATCAAATCAGAGGAGACAGCAAGTGTGAAAAATTGTAAGAGCGATGCATATTTTAGCCTAGCAAAATAGTATGTAGTATCTTAAGGAGCTTGGAAATAAATAACAATAGGTTTTACAGAAGGAAAAGGACATTATAGAGATTGGTTTTTCAAAATCCTTCTATACTCTATTTTAAAAGCAGACAAATTGAGGATGGGGAGGGTCCCTTGTTACACGAAGCCATCTATGACTTCACATGTGACCTTTATGTTACGCTTGTGTGTGAAGACATCACATCAGCAGCTTTCTCACCCATGCTTTTGTCATGTGAGGAAATTTCTCAGATGTAGTGCACTGGTTAAGATTCAGCAGGTCAAGCTATGAACAGGCATCAAAATCAGAGTAGAAAGAACTTTGCACCTACTGCAAGCTCTGGATATTGACTGCATGATCCAACTAAACCTGGCAAGGCAGGCATTTGGGTTTTACTTTTTCCCTTCCACTAAAGGTTTGATATGCTGGGAAAAATGGTCCTAGTCTCATCCCAATTCCAATTAATCTTCTTCTTATTATTATGGAAGAAAAGGCAGCTTTAATCAGCAATGTACGAGACATATTTAATCGACTGCAGGAGAGACAGTAATGAATTATTGTTCCTCATCCACCCCCATGTTTTTCTCACTGACTAACATAAGCATTAGCACTGCTCTGCAGAAAATGAGAGTATTCTGCTTTTGATTTTGCCTTTTCTTCTCAACTGTAGTGTAACATTCTCTCAATTAGGAAAATTAGATAGTCTCAAATGTGAAAATATTAGCAGACTGTGCAAGACAGAACAACTACAGAGAAGGTTTGTTTCTTCAACCTTTGTCTGAACTTGTAAATTACTGACTTCTTTTTGTGGTAGTCACTTGACATGCCTCATTTCAGTTGCTGCCAGTTGTCATAAGACAGCAAAGTACACAAAAATCTTTAATTTTGCTTCCATCAGACAAACCTCAAAAAAAGCTTGGGTGCAGTTGTGTTGGATAGTGGCTAAAGAGAAAAGCAGGAAAAAAAAAACTGTAAACCAACTCAGTCTCTATAAATAATACAAGGTGGCAATTACTGGTATGGGCAGTGAGGAAGGGACAGTAGCACACGTGTGTCCTTTTAATCACTGCCAAGAGGAGTAGCAAGGTCTGTCCCAAGACATGTAAATGCCACCTTGTTAATGCAAAACCACATCCATAGCCCTGAAAGCTCTGAGCTGGATGAACGCTTCATGCTGCAGTTTGGACATATAAAAAAATATAAAAACATAGAAACTGATTTTAATCTACTCTGTTTTCATTCTAACATTCATTAGGAAATTGAATACTCTCTTACAACAGAAGACATCATTGAACACTATCAGATATTGCTGTGTTCATAACTGCACACCCTCTTTTAGGGTGGAGAGTGATTAAATGCATATTTCTAATTGAAATACTGCAACCACTGAAAAATATGACTATGATCCAAACTTCGGTAACATCACTGGACTTCAGAAGGGTTTTTTTATGTCTCCACAGAGAAATGTCTTTTTAACTGTTTCCTTTTGTTTTGCCAAAACCAAATGGAAACATGTAAAACAGAGAAAGACTGCTGCAATACAAATGATATGCTGGGCATAAACTCTGTGGACCATTTTGAAATTAAAATGCATCTGACATGAATATGAATTTTTTTTCTTTAAGTTTTGTGCCATAAGGTTTTGTAACACACAGTTCTGTAATATAATCTTACTTTAATTTGTGTGTAACATCCATAAAATTGAAGTTGGAATGAAAGATTAAAGAAACATCCTTCCCATATCCTTTTTCTCCCTAAGAGTTGCCTTTGGTTTTGACATTTTGGCTTGCTTCTGTCTGAGGGCCCATTCTGCCTTGACTACCCAGGTTATGCTGGAGAAGCAGTTCCCAGTTGTTTCAACCTTGACTTGACAGTAAAAAGAACAAAAAAGCAGCAGCACCACCTCTCCCACCCGCCACAAAGAAAAAATTGAAATAACAAAGCTTGCACGACTTATTCCTGTATTTTGGGTCACCAGTACGTGTCACTATATAGCTAAAACCACACCAGGAGATTGTTCTATGTTGCCTGTGCTTAAATACTAGGGTACCATTCCTCTAGGGTGGGATATGCACATGGATGCAAAAAGTCTTAATCCTGTTAACATCATTTACATTGATTATGGCCTACAAGCAGAGCAGCACTAAACCTGTTATTCCCTTTACCTTGCTTTCAGCCTCTTTCTTCACATACAGGAGGAGACAAGGCAGAGGAGGTGTGGCAGCTGGGCAAACAGAGGCAGAATATTTTGCAATGAACTGTGACCCCCAAATCCTAAGCAGTATTTGTAGAAAAGAACAATCTTGTTGGTACTTTCTATCAATAAAGAAATGATCAAAGGGGTTTTTTTTTGCCCTAACTTAATTTTGAAAGAAAATACCTTTATTTGCTCTTAGAAAAATAAAAAATCCTCAGCTTATCTAGTCTTTTTTATCATTGGCATTTATTATAGTAGATAACAGCTGCTGAGACCTTCAATCACAAAGCTTTTGAAAGCTGATGGAAGCATCAAGTTAATATTTTCAATAGCTCTGGGATCCAAACCTATATCCTCAGGATTAAGGCAGATGAAATGGAAATGAATATCTCTTTTCAGACAAAATCCACCTATCCTTTACCACACAGAGAATGAATTTATCTGTTGAGAATCTAAAGAAGTGAACTGAGATCTATTCTATTTTATTCTTCATATACAAGAGATTTTGGTATTGCCAACTGATACAATGCTTTGGCTTCCCCCAGTGACAAGAATAAATGCCCAAAAATGTAAATTAATAGGGAACTAATAAACAGGCTTTTCCTTTTAAACTGTATATAGAAATTGATTTATGGGAAGGAATCAAAGGGCATCCTCAGAAAATTATAGAGAAGTTCCTCTACAAATGGCTGGCAGGTGATTTCCTCATAATATCATCAAACTCAGCTTCAAGAAACATTCAACAACTGCCATGGGCACTCAAAACACTCACATTTGTTCACAATCTCTGGAGAAAAAAAAAACCTCAATCATTGGCTGTAACAACACCAAGGCAAACAAAATCCTCCTTTTTTCTTCCCCAAATGGACACCAAAACAACTTAATAGCCAGTAAGTATACACAAAGATTTGTGATTTGTACAATTTTAACTGAATTATTGTAACAGACACAGAATCATGAATTATTGTAACAGACACAGAGTCAGACTCTGCTCATTTTATATGCAGAGATGAACTTGGAGAGGGGTGAAGAGATGGTGAGCAGATACTGAAGTGAGCAACTCACCATTAGAATGACAGGGTAACTTTCCAAGACTAAAAATAAGCCAAAGAGAAGATAAAAGTCTCTGGACCACATGGCTTCCATGGAGAGATGAGAGAACTGAGTTTCTTCAGTTTTAAAAAGCAAATGAAAAGAGGAAATCCTAGAATCAATCATGGACTGGCTTGGATTGCAAAGGACCTTAAAGATCATCTAATTTCAACTCCCTTGCCACAGGCAGGGACACCTTCCACTAAACTATGTCATTCCAAGCCTCATCCAGCCTGCCCTGAAACACCTTCAGGGATAGGGAATTACTCTTCTTACTTATGTGTAAAATGACCTGCTGGGATGCTACTGGAAGACTGATGTTAAAGGGTGGCATTTCCACCACTGTAGTTATTCAAAACTTAAGTGGACTTGTCTCAAAGCAACCTAATCTAATCAGACCTGCTCTGAGCATGATGTTGGCTGGAGGCCCCTTCCAAGCCACAAGATTCCATGATTCTATGGCAGACAGCAACAATAGAGGGACTTTGATAAATAATGCCAGTCAGAGACCAGTACAGGCTTGCAAAGAGGGTAAAGAAATCTTCCCTAAGTCTGTACAGACTAATAATCAATACAGTTCTAATGAATTTGCCAAATATTCAAAATATTACAGTATAAACTGCAGACAGAAAAAGTTTAAGCTCAGAAGTATGTATCATGTTACTAATTTTTTCTATGTTGGGTGTATATGTATGTGCACACACCACTAAAGAGCAGAGCTTGAATACGCAAATTCAGCCACTCAAATGAAAGAAAATACAATAGCTTGGACAAATTTAGGATGCTACACATTCAAAACAGGATGTGGCCAGGTAATTCAGAATTTTTTAACTGGACTTGCATTTTATCATATTTTAGCAAACATTTTTTGCTATACACCTGCAATACATCAGATAACTTAAAATTTGCCCAGAAGCAGACATGTGTACCTCACCAAACACAGCGTGCACTGTAGGAATCTGCTTTATCTGTTCTATGTAGCATTACACACACAGACACAATCTTGGAGAATAAACTAGAACCAGAACAAGATCTAGTATCTGTTCTGAGACCAAAATTATACCATGAAATATGGTCAGAAATGTTACGTATATAATTTAACCTTTATTCTGATTTGGTAAGAAAGGAATTCAATAGAATTTAATAAATAAATAAATGAAAAAAAATTACAGAATTTATTTAAACCTGTAAATTTAGCTACATACTTCATGCTCCACTGTAACATACTGATTTAATCATTGTGTTATGAAAGAACTCAGTTTAAAAAGAAGGCAATCTCTTTTTCTTAAACAAGAGAAAAAAGGAGATTATGTACAGAAAATACACATAGAATCATATGATATTGTCCTCATATAATTCCATGTAATGCTGCATATCTAGGATTTTTGCCATTCCTTAGAAGAGGAATTGTTCTATTTCACCATTCAACCAACTCGGACCAACCCTCCACACCAAGGAAATCTGTTCTATTTTTTACTGAAAGAAAACAATTTACACAACATGCAAATTGTTTCAGTCTTGAAAACACGCACTTCAGGCACAATAATTTGCAGGGGAAAAAAATCCTAAATAAAAATTCCTGATGCTGAGTGTTTATGGCTTTCATTGTGGACAAAGGCACACAAGGTGCCAGGTCAGTTGGGTCAAATTTCTGACCTTTTTCAGAGAAGCTAACTTTCCTCTTCAGAACTACTTTAATAGATAAGCTGTACTGGAAACTCTGCCAAAATAGATACCAATGTCTTAACCCTCACACCTGCTGATCTCTGATAAAATCACAGAAGCACAAAACATGCAGGTTGGAAAAGACATCTGAAGGTTGTGTCAGCCAAAATCCTACTCAAAACAGGAATACCTGCTGAGGTGAGGTGGGTTTGCACAGGACCTCACCTAGCTGAGCCTCAAATACCTGGAGCAGTGCCTGGTCTGTTGCCTCCTTGTATAACCTGTGTCAATGTCTCAGTATGCTTATAGTAAAAACAATATACAACAAAACAAACAAAAAAGAAAGAAAGGAAAAACAAAGTAAAAAAAAGGAAAAAAGTCCTATCATCTAAACAGATGGGACTGTGTACTCCTGAGAAGAGTCTGACTCTCCCCATCAGACAGCCACCACAAGAATCTCTGCTCACCACGTGTTCCAGCACCCACAGCAGCCTCGTGGCCCCTATTGCACCAGAATCTCTTATGCTGGCAGGGTCTAAAACTGAACAACCTCTTTCCCCAATCTTTCATCTCCACAAATGAAAACAAATTAATTGGCATGACTTCAGCAAACTTTAACACCTAAATGACACAGTAGCCCAAAATTATGCTCCATTCTTATGTGAAAAATAATATTTTGCCTCCTAAATGAACCTTAAGAGAACATACGTGTACTTTCTTCAACACAAGATCTGATATCAGATTTGAAGTCAGCCTCAAAGGAACTGGAAACTACCTCTGGAGCAGACATTAAGGCTGAATGTTCTTATACTACATGAGCTGGGGTGCAGTATTGTGTGCCTGTCAGTAATCTCTACATGCCCCTTTCACCTCCTGGTGCTTCCTGTGTCACCCCCTCACTCTCCACTGATAAATATTTGCTTTCTTTAAAGGGCCTTTTAGTGAAAGATTGTCCCACAGTCTCCCACATTTCCACATAGAACTTAAACCTATCAGCTAAGAATTAGACCTATTTTGAGCAAAACCCACTTTAAGCTGCTCAGCAAACAGGTTGGGGCTGTCACAGACACAGTGCTGGAAAAATAAGCAAAGGGAACAGTAAACAGTGAGTGGCCACCTAGTTTATTCAGAGTGCTGTGGTTTATTGATGTTACACACAATCTCAAGTTTGGTTGATCTTAGACGTTGCATGTTTTCTCTCACATCCAACCCAACGTGAAAGTGATCTCCAGCTGGCTAGGGAAGCTTTCAATAGCCATAAGCAAGCCATAAACCCCTTCCCATGCCACTGTCCCCTTGTGCAAAAGAAAATAACTGTCTGTCACAGTCACCACACAGGGTGAATAGAATAAACTCAGCTGCTGGCCTCTTGGAAAAATCCAGGCAGAATTCTTCCACCTCTTTAAGAACAAGGTAAGAGAGGAAGTGAGCGTACAAGGAGAAGGACAGGCTGCTTCATAACCAGCATTCAATGCTTGACCCCAGTACCAATACCAAAATCCCAGTACCCATAAAATGCACTGGATATAAGCACAAATAATAATAATAATTAATAATAATAATAAGTAGTGAGGGGTCTCATCACTGGATGGCAGTGCTGCATATTACTGCAATGTTTTTATGAAGGAAAGTTCTTTGGCAATGACACTGAGAATCTGGAATAAAACATACCTTTTTATTTTTTTTAATAGACAATTGAAATTAAGTCATCATTTCAGGCAGATTCCTGTATCTGAAAAAAAAAAATCCAACTCAAGAAAGATTGGCTGGTTGGGTTTTTATAATTAATTCTATGAGATTGTCTCCCCCACCCAACACATCTCTGTAAATTACCACAGTAGGTATGAACCCTGCCCCTGTATTGATTCAGCTGGCACAGCCTTGCTCTATAAAACCCTCCTCCGAGCCCCTGCACCAGGGTGGTCGTTCTGCTCTCCCCAGCTGCTGGGGAGATGCTGAATTCCTGTGCTTGCCCTTCTTCCCCAGAGCCTGCTCTAACTAGTCCAGGGGCATATATACCCAAAAATGCAGTGAGACTCATGTTCTTTCTCTTCAGTAAGTAAGCACCATGCTGGTGCTTCATGAACCCACTGCTCACCCTCTGGCTGCTGGGGAGGATGAATTCATCAGCTACAGAAGAACACACTGTGCAAGCAGATTCTCCCATGTCTCAAATGAAAGGCTGTGATCAGATAAAAAACAGTCTGTGGTTTGTTGGACCTGACTGGTGGGCCAAACTATGCCAGCCAAGTTCCTAAGTCTTCTCCTAGCTCCACTTTCTGGGCACTGCTCTTGCACAGTGGTACACCTGACTGCACCTGAAAGCTTCAAATTATTTTTGCAATTTTATGCAGCTTAGCCTTTCAGCTATTACTGTGAAATTAAGAACATATTCACCTGAGATCAGGAAATAGTAGAGAGGGAGCTTGAAAAAACATGGAATAAAAATACTGACAAATGATTCTTTACCTACTTTACTTTTCCAAATTCTGTCTAAAAAGTCTAAAATTTGCAAGTATATGGATACAAAAGCAAGACAGTGTTACTGCTGGAGAAATGAATGGCTGACACTCTTCTCATTTTAAAGGGATTTACCAAAGCTACAAAGATGGTAAGTTATTAAAGAAGAGGTAATGGCTTTACAGGCATATTCATTTTTATATTTAAAAGTTGTGTATGCACTGTTTTAGTTTCTTAATGCAAACCACAATAAAACACTTTATGGGGGCTTTAAACTCTTTTGTCTTTGCTGTAGGTTTGTCTGCTTTAGGTAAAAAAAAAATATATATATATATATGGTGCATTATTTTCAACAGTGGCAGGAAGTGGGTTTTTAGTCAAATCAGCTTAAAAAATTCCAGCTGTGTTCACGCTGAAGCCATCACAAACTCTAAGCCTGGGATCACTTCTCCATGCCAACTAAAGCCTTTTCAGGCCTCAAGAAGTAAATTTTTGAAAAAATGCCAAGCCTCTCCTTGAAAATAACATCTTAATTGGCTGATATTAAAAAAACCCAGAAAGTGCCATTCTGAAAATTCAAGTGCTCACATTTTTGTGTTCTAATTTGATATTTATCTTGTAAGAGCACTCAACATACTCACACAGAGACTGTCTCAGAAAACTGCAATGAGAGGCATGCACACTGCTTGCTCCAGACAAGGAGGAGCTCCTAAGGGCTATAGAAAGTACAGGTCATGATGTGTACCCTGTGCCATTGTAATGCACCAGAAAGGCCAAAGAGGTGTGTGACAGTGCTGGACCCAAGGAAAAGAGTGTTTCATTCTCTGGATGGCTATAGCTCAGAGGATATCTCAGAGGATAAGGAAAATCCACTCTCCTGAGAGCAGTAGCTGTTCTCAAGGAGTTTCTGTATCAGTGTTAGGTTCAAACCAAGTAAAATGCTTGGGATCAACAAACAGAAAATGAAGGCTTCAAACTGATGTATCTATAACACTGTTCTAAAAAAATACGCCTTTTTTCATTAAAAATAATGAAAGTATTTCATTATTTCAATATTAATGAATACATCTACTGTTACTGTCTTCCCCTCAGTTTCCTGTTGCACTATCAATTGTAGTGTGCATATCAACCATGGTACTTCTCCTTCTGCTGTTCAAAACCTTGCATCGTGAGAAGGAAAGAAAATGAAGCTCATCATTTTCAGCCAATTGAGCTAAATAAGGGAACAGACACTTGCCTTGCATATTTCTCTTATGCTTGTAAATCTAACTCTGCAGCTCCTTTGAGCTGGGAGACTGAGTGATCTAGCCCAATTTACACAGATGTTAAAAGAAGACAAATGTTTGTCCAATTTAATGGATTCTGAGCTGAAGTAAATTGATTTACTCTGCACAACTCAAAGCTTTTGAAAATAAATATATTTTCATTAAGAATGGCAAAGAGAAATGTTATTAAACACCAGAAAAGAATTGTTAAGCAACAGAAACAACAACCAATGATCAGGAGAACATGTAACTGAGAAAGCCTATTACTGTCAGGGAGGGATTTATTAGACCTTGTGTTTTTCAGTTCCATTTCAAAGCAATATCAGAACTGTGAAATTGCAAAGGCAATTCTAAAAGGAGAAAACAGTTGAGACGATAATTGAAAGTGAATTTTAATACATCACACATTTACTGTGTAATTCTTAAAACCTTTTTTTTTTTAATTTTGGAATGCCATTCTGGCCTTCTTCACGGCTGAAAGCAGTGCCTGTAATTAAAAGAATTTGGATTCATGGTTTGTTTTTTTTAAATAGAAGCAACTGCCAATACACATATTTTTTCCATGAAGAAATTTGGCAGTCCCAGCTGATTGTGATGTCTCCTCATCCACATTCTAGAAGATAATTTTGGTGAGGTAATAATTTATTCCAGAGCAGAGTGTAAGATTAGGCAGAACAGTTCAGAAGTCTGAGTATTCATCCCATTGTATCACTAAAAATTGCATTTCACAAGATCATATTTGCATTTGAAATTTTTACTGGAAATAAAACATTCTCACAAAAATAGGATGTATTTCATATGAAGTGTTTATTTACAGCCTCCAAATAAAAATTTTAAAAACCCAAACAAAACCAATGACATTATCAATGTCATTAAAAATTACATATAGCACTTGGGAGATGGTGGCTAAATCACAAATTAAGAGCTCAGCCCTGAAAGTTGCTCACAGACCAGTCTCTAAGCTCATGGTGATTTGAAGGCCTTCACACACCAGATCTGAGATTCACTTCTCCCAACAACACACGGAGCTCCCAATAAATCCTGCATTTCTTGCAACTCCCTGACAGCACTCACTGGAGTTTTTTACTGGTGAAATGCTTTCCAGAGACTTTTTCTATCAAGGTGATAGATTTTTTTTCTTTTTCTTTCATGATAATGATGAAATACCATGGCCTAATTTCTTGCAAGTAAGATGTAAGATGGCAGCAAGACACATCTTCAAAATGCTGCCTTGGAATAAAAGCCTTCTAAGATTATAAATTAAACTATGCATATTGTGTTTCTGAAAAAAAAAGTCTCCACATAATCTGGGGTATTAGTTGTGGTAATTGAGGAACTTTTGTAGCACTCACTTTTGTATAACTTATTAGTTGGGTTAGAGTAGTAGGTGGAAATATGCCAAATACTGTACAAAGGAGCAGGAAATAAAACCCCGACCAACCTTACACACAAAAGAATCAAGAAACTTCTCAAGGAGGAATAGTCTGCCTTACATTCACAAAGATAAGATGAAGAGCTAAACTCTCTTAAGGGATGAGAGCTCCCAGCTCCAGAATGGTTTCATGGGAGAGGCAGAGCAATCACTCCCTATCTTCCTTCAATTGTTACACCTGACTCTTAGCTCCAGTAAATCACTACCAGGATTTCTGCTTCCTGGAAGAAGCTGTATCAGTGGCAGATGAAGTAACAATGCAAATGCAATTGTATCAAGTTTGCACTGAAAAAGGTAAAGCCTCTGTTAATCACAATCATTCTCTTCATTCCTGGAAATACATATTTATCTTGATTCCCAGTAAGAGAGATACATCATCACCCTGATTTACTCAGTTATGAGTGAACTTTTACTCAGTTGTATCCCTGAGACCCCACCTCTGTAATCAACCGAACAGGGAAAAACATACAGCCTTCTTTTAACCTGGTGTCTGCTGAGCCAGGGATGTCTGAATATAAGATGAGGTAAGATGAGCTGAGGAGCTGCACTGTGGATCAGTAAACCATGTCCCTAAGACACAGACCTTCCCCTGAGGCACTGCCTGGTCTTTTTATTAAGGAGTGTTACTGAGAACTCTGAAAAGTCAGCACCAAAAAGAACAAAACACACATGTTGTGGGAACGGCCAGTTCAAATAACAGCAGAAGTTCTTGGTCTATGTATTTATTCATGGCAGGACCTCAGTCAACGCACTTCAATAAAATGAGTAATTATTGTGAGTCACGTCACTAATTACATCTGAGACACACAAAGGCTTGCGCAGCTCCACATTTCAAAGTGCACTGTGAGCTCATCCAGTAGGAGCTCTGTGAGCTCACAGAGGAGCTCTTGTTACTGGTACCCAAACACTGGAAAGAAACGGGGTATTGGAAATGTCTATGCCATTTCTCTCTCATCACATTTTTTTAAACATAAAAAGAGGATGTGTTGTAGAATAACGGCAATATAACTGCCTACGTAGGGACTTCAGCATTTGCCTTGGACAGGCAATGCAAGAAAGAATTGTAATTACAGAGCAGTGGAATTGGCCAAGATAAGCTGCTTTCTTCTATGACAAGCAGAGAGTGCCAAGATGTGAAGAATCTGTCAAATTGTTCTAAGATAAAGTTTGATTTTTCCATACCAAAATTTAAAAAAAACAAACAAAACCACAGCTGGTTCAGATACAGGTCAAATTGACTGTGTTCAGGAACAAAAAGAGATTAAAGGAATTAAGTCATCTCTTAGATAACAGATCTACTTATTAGTGTGCAAGAAAAAAAAACAAGTCTTCACAAATTTTGTCAAATTCAGATGAGCTCTTCATCCAAGAGCAGGATCAAATTTGTAGGCTGGTAATTTGTTGCCTGGTAATTAACTACCTTTGGTTAATCATCAGACACCTCTGTTGCCTGATAATTAAACACCTTGAAGACATACTTCTTTGTGCTTTCCCATGAGGGTACCACTTACAGTAATTTTAGAGCACAAACACAGAACTGGACAAAACACCACCTGTGACTTCAGCTTCATTGCAAGACCATTTTCACAACTGAAGTCAAATCACATGACACAATTTAACTAAATACAAAAACAATAAATTATCCTCTCCTGTAAACTCATGTCAACAATAATGACAATGAAGCCAACTCAAAGACACTGGCACTGAACAGGAATGTGAAAATAAGCTGATTCAATGTCATTTGGCATGTAGAACCTTTAACCATGGAACTCTTGAAAGAATTCAGAAGTTTTTAAGTAATGCTTCCTTTAGTATGTTCGATTTTTTTTGGTACATTTAACTCATAACCAAGCAATTCAATTTCATTACAAGATTTATAGCAATAAGCCTCTGTTTATATAACAGAGAATAAAGAAACAAACAAAAAAGGCACAGAAAAAAAATAAAGAGAAGGCAGAAGTGTAAAAATCACCCCCAAAGACTATAATTTGTAACAATCACAGCTGTCAATTCAACACTCCACCTGCAATACTGACCACAGCTCTGCTGTCCTCAAAATAAGAACTTAAAACTGTTGGAGCAAAACAAAAGCTGGCCACAAAGTTGATAAGGGGACTGGAGCACCTCCCACACAAGGATAGGCTGAGAAAGTTGGAGCTGCTCTGCCTGGAGAAGAGGAGGCTTGGAGACCTCACAGCCACCAGAGACCTTCCAGTATCTGAAGGGGCTACAGAGAAGCCAGAGAAGGGCTCTTTGGCAGGAGTGATGGGACAAGGAAAAATGGGCATAAACTGAAAGAAGAGCAAATTTAGGTTAGCAAATTTAGGTATCAGGAAGAATTTTTGTACTTGGAGAGTGGTTAGACACTGAAACAGGTTGCCAGGGAGATAGTGGATGTACCAACCCCGGCAGTGTTCAAGGGCAGCTTGGATAAAGCCTTAAGCAACCTGGTCTAATGGGAGGAATCCCTGCTCATGTCAGGGACTAGGTCCATTAAGATCCATTCCAATCCCTTAACATTCTGTGATTCTATAATGATCTGTAAAAAAACCAATCTTCACTACTAAAGATAAAAAATAATTTTATTTTTAGTTGGGTATGTTCAAATGAAGTTTTTTAGATCTCCAGTGAGAGACAATTAAATTGGAAAAATTTTCACACTGTTGGTGCTCAACACTATATAAATTAACATTACTTAAGATCCACAAAGCTGTGAGAGCCCCAAATCAGTTAATTTTGAGAAAATATTACCCACAATTTGCTGAAAATCAAGCAACCATATGAACATTCAAGGTAAGTTCTGCATGTAAACAAAATTAAACCATGGATCTCTTCTTTTTTTTTTCCTTTTTTCTCTTTTAAGGCTTTACTTCTACTTCATTTCGTAAATAGCTTTCATTCCACATACACCAAAAAAGATCCAATCAACTATATGAGTGTAAACCTTAGCCTATGAGACTGTCATCAGCACAAAGTCCCCCAAATAATAAATGAACTTTTTATTAACTGTGGTAACATTAACATTACAATGAGGGATTGTTTAAAAACAAGTTGTACTGCTGTTGCTCAAGAGCTCAAGGAAAATGGTTCTCAGTTCCTTTATTTTTCCTGGAGGGTAACCACAGGGGTTGCATTAAATCTTTTAAAATATGTTGACAGTTGAATAAGTGCTGCTGTTGCTCTGGTGACATTTTATGCACTTTAATTGTCATTAATGAATCTGACTGATACTTTCTCAAAATTCCTTTACGTGTTCTAGTAATTTTATAACAAAGAGAAGAACAAAACTGTCTGCAAATTAGCCTTGATCCACTTCTCATATGGAATTTTCACTGCAGACAATAGAAGAATCTGCATGGGAAATATCTGCTAGACCAGACATTTAAGGCAGGAATGTATTAAATGTTCCCAGTGAATTGTGAAATTACCACTTTGTTGTGTATCACCATATAAATTTAAATCCCAAAGAAGGTTTGTTTGAGTGTACTTTAAAAAATACACTATCTGCTTTAATATTAAAAAAAAAACTCTATCTGCTTCAATCAATTCAGAATTTGATGTTAAAATGGTATGGCTCAGCATTTTAGGTCTGCAACAAACCCCAAAATGTTTGTTTCATTCCAACTCTCTTGGAATTGGAATGAAACAAAGTCTGACACCAACCTGAAGTCTAGTCCCTTCTTCCTTATTCTGGTATACTCCCACTGATTTCAGAAAGGCTTTTTCCCTGTGAAGACTGAAGGATACAGCTCCCAATTATCTGTTCAGGAACATGCAGTGACAAGAAGGAATGCGTGGAGCTTGAGAAACAGCAGGCACCACACTTGATTGTTCATAAACAGATAAGGTAAGTCTTTTGCTATGAAGAGAAAATAAACTATGGCGCTTTAAATCAAGATAGGTGATTTAAGTAGATTAAAAAATACCTATTCCAGGGACAAGGAGCCAGAAGAGGCAGGAGGGGGAATAGTGCACTAATAGTGCAGGGAGACATGTTGAGTCCTTTGCTTCCCCCATCCCAGATTCCCTCATTCCTGCAGGCTCAACAGGAACACAGCAGATGATTCCCAACACCGCTGCACCTGCTGCACCACAGGCTTCACATCTTTGCAATTTCAGAATAGGAAAAGCCTGGGGCCATCCTTTTTTCTTCAGCTGCAGCAGCTCTTCAAGTGCAGACATTGTACAGGTACCAGTGGCTTGAGCCATCATCCTTGAACAGGACAATTAGGTCACAAAATCACCCCAGGCACACCCAGAGCCCTTTTGGCTGATTCTCCACAGTCCCCTGCTTTACCACATTCACCTGAGCAAAGCAGCAGCTCAGCTCCAGCCTGACCTTTCCTTTCAGCTGAGTAAATGGCTATACAAGGTGCAAGCAGTAGGAATCAGGCCTCAGGGTTCTGTACAGCACAGCAATTTCCAAGGCACTCGGGGTGCAGACAGCACTAAGTTCCACACTCACGTCATACCCACAGTTAACAACCTCAGCTAAGGCATGAACTACATTTTAATTAGACAAGGGGCCAGGCTTTTGATTTCAGAAACAGAAGTTAGGGTTGCAGTCCTTCATCCATTGAAGTTAATTGCAAAATCCCTATTATCAGGCTCTTGAGGTATTACCCAGGCGCACTTTTTAATTACATTTGATTCTTAATGAAGTAGATGGCAAAGAGAAAAGCAGCCCATGATTCAAATGATTCGCATTTTTATCTTTCCTGATGAAAAACAGAATAGGTCAAGATACTTGCTGGATTTTCCCATGAGAAATGCTGCAATGTGAATAAGCTCAATTGACTTGATCCTGAAGGAGCAGGTTAGCTTTGAAAAGCATCACTCATTTTCTCCTCCTGTATACACTCTACCCCCAAAACTTATGCAATGTAATTGTAGACACTGAGCCAAATCCAATTCAGAACCTGAAAAATATCACATAAGTATCCTAAGCTTGAATGACTTGTCTTCATTGTCTAATGTCATTTAAAACATAAGGAGTCCTAATTATGGTTTTATTTTCAAATGATGCACTTTAAAAGAGTGACAATTCTCCATAAAAACTGACAGCTTCTCAGGGCAAGGAGACTGCCAAATAACTTGGTATTTCTACATGATTTAAAAACAAGAAGTTATGAAGCAGCTTATGAAGAAAAAATGTGTTATGACACTAGAGAACAATAGCTAGAGAACAATACGAAGTTTCACCTTTTTCTATTACATCTCTACTCATGTAAGTAAACAATGATTTCTAGAACAGAAGTTCATACTACAGGTGGGGCCATTATCTTGGTATACACAACAACCTGCAAACTCTTTTCACATAATGAAAGTTGTTTCTTACCATCTGGAAATCAGGTTTAAAAATAAAAGTTCTGTTTATATATTACACAAAAAGCTTGGCTTTTTATTTCGGACATACTTCTCATATTGTAAAATCACATAATTCATTTTTTTACTTTTATGACTTCAAAAGACCCAGTAAAAATTTAGGACCTAAAAATGTAATTTCTTTTTTAAAGGTTGGCTGTTAAGTATTAGGGAGAGTAAAAAGTCAGTTTTAAGAAAATCAGATAGCATTGCAAGTCTCTCTAACCACGGCAGCCAAGGAGGGTTCCAGCAGGAACTAGTGAAGCAAGGCTGTGTCCCCAGGGCTGGCACAGGGGACAGAGCTCTTGGGGCCCAAGAACCTGACCAGACAAAGGGGTCACTGCAGCATGAAGCTGTCATAGCCCCTTCTAAAGGAAGGAGGGACAACCTCCTTTCAGGAACACAGAAACTAAAGTTTTAATTCAGTATCTTTTTTTAATTCCTAAGTTTGGGAATTGCCCTATGGCTGCTACACTGTTTCAGCCTTGCAGGATACCTGTGATGAGATAAAAGCTCTTGAGCTTCTGTTAAACCATTTGCCTCTCATTATAATTCTTTCCCATTCACAAGGTTGAATACCACAAAACATGAACACTTCCTACTTCATGGCCATAACAGAGATCAAGGGAAGCTTAGATTACTTTCAAGGCCACCAAGGAGATGATGTGGCAATCTAAAACAGCCTGCTGTGCATAACTGTGGCAAACCTGCAACGTAACACACAACCACAGCCAAACTTGCTTCTGTTTTGAGTTGTGCCAAAACAGCTCCATCTCCACCAAAACCAGTGCAGACTATAAACAAGGAAAAGAAATTCTTATCCCTACTTCTTCATTGGAATTCTCTCTTGGAACTCAATTCCTACTATTGCTTTTACTGGAGCCATGCTATTTTACACCTATTAAGTACTGCATTCATCAGTTTAGGGCCCCTTGTTCTATAATTTAATGATTCAAACTCTGGTTGGTATTTGCTGAAGGTCTAACCTGACAGTCTCCTTCTGAATGTCTCTCAGTCTCATGTTTACATAGTTATTGATCATTGTAGCAAGTAGAAGTTTGAGATACTTACTAGCTCTGCCTATTTTTAAAGCAATTCTTAGAGATGGTTCACAGCACACAGAGTATTCCCAAGGCAGTGGCAGGGCATCCCTGCACTAATGAACCACAGAAGCCATCCTAATGCAAGCAGTATTGGTGCAGGAAGTAGCGAGCCCTCATGCCTCAAAGAAAATCACAGAAAAGGCAGAGGGCTGGAGAAACTCAATGCCTGTATAATCAGTGACAGAAAGTTTCAGCTCACATTTAACAGGCACTGTAAGCTGAAGAACACACACAGTCTGAAGTGGTGGCTAAAATCAGCATTTAAGACCAGAAGAATTAGTTAGTTTACTATTAAAACCAATACTGGTGTAATTGCAGCAATGAGGTACTGCTCAGCACTGCAGAAGTAAAAGAAACTTTCTTTTGAAAATTATAATTTCCATTGCTGGGTTACAGTATAAAGGCATCAGTGATTGCTACAGGCTATGTACATCCTACACAGAGAACAAAATGCACAAGGAATGGAATTTTTCCAAAGGACTCTGTGCCTGGCTAACTATTTTGGTAAAACTTCAGGCAGCCTCATTTTCAGAATATGAAGTGTTTCAGCTGACTGAAAAGGAAAGCAACTCAAATCATTAATAATCTCTACCACATGTAATGTGATATATTTTTTCCAAGCAAAATTACAGATAGGAAACAAGCCTTTAGTTGTTAGTAAGTCATAATAATCCAAAATAAAGAGAAAAGTCTACTAATTATTAATTATATATTAAATATGCATCTACTGCAATATGTAGACTCTGGTAAGAAAATCAAATTTAGGCTGACAGGTGCCTCAGCAACAAACCAAAAATTGTAATTGTGGACACAGATCAAAATGCCAGTTTCTACTCAGTTATTGAATTTAAGAAGAAAATGTTCAATCATAATATTTGCTTAAGAATGTTTATCTTCTTTCTTACCATTGAATGTTAGGAACACCCTTGCTTGAGGCTGGGAAGATCCTTTTACACTGCTAAAGTAAATAAATATCCCAATCAACACGTTCACTGCAAGAAGTGCCATCTCTTCAGATTTGCAACTTAATATCCAAGAAATGAAACCTGAAAGAGAGATATATCACATTACTCTTCTCATACAATCTTGTGGAGCAAAAACAAAAGTATGGAAAGATTGTGTTGGAGGCCTCTTCCAGCTGAAGCCATAATTACTGATGTGAAGGAGGTACAGCACTCCTGTTTTTCCTTTGTGCATCTGAAAGTGGTTTTCCCCAGCAAGTCTTCTGTGCTGGCACAAGAGGAACTCTCTGCCTGTTAGTAGGAACCAAGAGAGCCCAGCTTTTGACTAGGGCAGACTACAGCACTAGACTCAGTTCATTTAAAATGAAGACAATTCCACCTGCTGGAAATATAATTATACTAAATGTCAAGGCAGAGCAAAGCAAGGACAGGAGATAAAGTTTCACGAATAAAAATCTGGCTGATATTTTTAGACATCTCTCTCTCATGTTAAGGGAGGGGGGCAGGAGAGGTTTGGGTTATTGGTTGTTTGGGGTGTTTTTTTTTCCTTTAAACATCTGAAATCAAAGGTGCTTGGAAATAAGATTTAAGTTTTAGCAAGTTCTCTAATCACCCTCAAGTTTTTCTTTAAAAAAATTCTGACTGTGTATGTCATTAATTTCAAAACTGTGAAACCAAAAGTATTTCAACACACTTGAAACTGTTAGTCAACGTTTGCTTTTTGGGCTAGCTGCTTTCAGGATACACACCTGCTCTCATTGACTTTTACAGGGCAGAGTTGGACAATGATACCACACGATATATCTGCTACTTCTGCACATCTGCTGAACCTTCATTTATACCAGTTAGCTGCTGAGAAGCTTGAGCATCTCAGAGAATCAGAAAACCCTCCAGAACTCTGTATCTTTTCTTAGTTCAAGAAGGACTTGAGATTACTGGAATCACTGGAGGAAAGTGGCTTTTCTAATGGACTTTAGACCAGATCCAAAAAAACCCAGCCACCATTAGAAGCTGAACAGTGCATATTTGTATCACATCTGCTACTAAACTGTATCTCTCCAAAAACTGTGAAGTGCAAACTTCATTTCGCCTATTGTAACAACTTTGTCAGCTCAGTTGCAAAAGTGAGAATACATAACACCATCATTTTAGACCCATTTTACTTCACTGCTTATATATATACATATATTTCTTTTTTGATGTAAATAGCCCTTCTACTAGACACCACTTATTAGTTAATCACTCAGGTGATATATTTGATTTTATGGCAACAGGAAGCACTTTGAAAGCCACAACCCCTACAGCTAGAAGATATCCTTAAAGACTGTAAATTTATTTTTATTAAGAGACTTGTTACCTGTGCAGTCAGCTTGCCAATCTTCAGCTCAGCTCTGCTCCAGCACTACAGTCCCTCCAGTGGAAGCCAGTATTTCTACAGCCAATATTTCTACAGCCTCGTTCATGCTGTCCCTCTGAGGTTCACACCTGTCCTTAAAGGACCGGCTGTAACCACCCCAGCACGGCAGGAATGAGCTGTCAGGCAGGGATGACTTTAGGTCAGCACTAACTTGGCCTGGATCCGCACCACTGATTTAGCGGTAAAAGCCCCGTATCTCGTTACCACCCCTGTCATTCCCCATCCACTCACTGTAAATCGCTTGGAAAGGCTTCTCTTTGCATGAGGACTTCACACCGGGCTGGGGGTGGGAAGGAGAGCGTGCATGAAAGCGCAGAGCTCTGCAGCCCACACTCTAAACTCTCCTTCATTATCTGCTCTGAGTACTGAGAAATGCACAGAGATCAAGTAATTCTACAACTCTGCTAATTGACAAAAACAACCTTGTCAGAAATTTGCCAGCTACAGATCGGGTCTATAGGAAAAAACATATCCATTCTGGCCCAGTTCCAAATTATCTCTAAGGGTCTGTTAACTAATAAAATGATAGTTGCAGAGTTTTTGCCAAGAATAATTTTTAAACAGGCTGCACGAACTCTAGTACTAATGTTGCTTTGTGGGCTTTAAATTTAAAACCTTGTGACTTGCCCATGGGATATCCTTTAACTTACTCCTCTTCTAAGAGAGAAATGGCATTAAATCTCAATAAAATTTCTTTGTCAGGCCAAAATAAATAGCCAATCATACAGAACATGTAATTTAACAGACGCAATGGGATAAGTATTTTACAGTAGTAACACTATGCTTTCTTTGCAATATAGATAAAAAGTCAAAGAGGAACAAGTGCGTGCCTTTCCTTCCTCCTTTAAATAATACTGTAGGAAACAATAATAGAAAAAAAAACCCTTTCAGCTCTCTTTTCCCTCCCACTCTCGTGCCTCCTGCCAATTCTAGTGTAATCAGTTAGAGGAGTGAAACATTGCTACATCTCATTGCTCAAATTGCATAGCTTCACCGTTAACACAGAAGTGACAGGCAAATATAAGATTCAAGTGCTGAGCAGCATGGTTCCTACCCAGCTGTTAAGCACATAAATCATAAATGCATATAGGGACAAAAAGGTACCTCAGGGTGTCTGACATGTGAGTTACCTAATGGAAATAGGTTTAATTTCAGAGATTTACAGAGCTGGTAACTGACAGCTCATTGCAGGTTTGACTCTTGCTTTGGGCTTATATCCCAGCTCTGAATTTATCTCACTAAGTCATGATACTATATTCAGCACGTCCAGTGCACATGATCTCTGCTGACAACACACAGACCTAAAGCCTTGCAAGTACTTGAAAAGAATCCTACAGGACAGACAAAAAGCAGTGTCTAATTGCATTTCTGTTCTTACATCCTAGTCTTAACTGTAAACAAACAGAGAAACCGCTACGAAAGTGAAGTAGTGAAGTTTCCCTGCCACGGAGGTCGCTGGCAGCATGTTGCATGGCTTCTGGAAAGTATCGCTTTGCTAGGAAGTGCTGTGCAGGTGTCATCTGCTACAGCCTGGGTCCTACCCCTAAATCCTGTAAAGAAAATCATTTGGCAGAGGAAAGAAAAGAAATGAAGGAGAAAAAAAAAAAAAAAAGACCAAAAAACCCTGCCAAACACGGACTATGCCAATTTGGAAAACATTGGTTTAACTATCTGTGAACAGCAGCAAATTCCAACCATCACAGACATTTCACATCTATTACAGAAAAGAAAGAGAACTTTAGGTTATGCTTACCCGGCTATTGGAAGCGGCAGTAATACCGATTTCTATCTGGTTTCTATGAGTTTATAGACTCCACTCCTGCTACCAGAACATTTTAATTCCAAACCTGGCTCACGGCAGAGAGAAAAAATAAATAAAATAAAATTAAAA